>NC_073240.2:11047500-11355000 GCF_029281585.2 Gorilla gorilla gorilla | reverse complement strand
TCTTTTCCATTCCATTCCATTCCATTCTACTCGGGTTGATTTCATTGTATTCCATTCCATTCCATTCGAATCCATTCCATTCCATTCCATTCCATTCCATTCCATTCCATTCCGTTCTACTCGGGTTCATTCCATTCCATTCCTTTCCGTTCCGTTCCGTTCCATTCCATTCTGTTTCATTCCGTTCCATTCCATTCCATTCCGTTCCATTCCGTTCTAATCGGGTTGATACCATTCTATTCCATTCCATTCCGTTCTGCTCCGTTCCGTTCCGTTCCGTTCCGTTCCCTTCCGTTCTACTGGGGTTGATACCATTCTATTCCATTCCATTCCATTCGATTCCATTCGATTCCATTCGATTCCATTCGATTCCATTCGATTCCATTCGATTCCATTCCATTCCATTCCATTCCATTCCATTCCATTCCATTCCATTGAATTCCGTTCCATTCCATTCCGTTCCGTTCCGTTCCGTTCCGTTCCATTGCATTCCGTTCCATTCTACTCGGGTTGATTCCATTCTATTCCATTCCATTCCATTCCATTCCATTCGATTCCATTCGATTCCATTCGATTCCATTCCATTCCATTCCATTGAATTCCATTCCATTCCATTCCATTCCATTCCATTCCATTCCATTGAATTCCATTGAATTCCATTCCATTTAATTCCATTCCATTCCATTCAATTCGATTCCATTGAATTCCATTCCACTCCATTCCATTCCATTCGATTCCATTGAATTCCATTCCATTCCATTCCACTCCGTTCCATTCCGTTCCATTCCGTTCCTTTCCGTTCCATTCCATTGATTTCCGTTCCATTCCTTTGAATTCCGTTCCATTCCGTTCCGTTCCGTTCCATTCCGTTCCGTTCCGTTCCATTCCATTCCATTCCATTCCATTCCATTCCATTCCATTCCATTCCATTCCATTCCATTCTTCTCGGGTTGATTCCATTGTATTTCTTTCCATTCCATTCGAATCCATTCCATTCCATTCCATTCCATTCCATTCCGTTCTACTCGGGTTCATTCCATTCCATTCCTTTCCGTTCCGTTCCGTTCCATTCCATTCTGTTCCATTCCGTTCCATTCCATTCCATTCCATTCCATTCCGTTCTAATCGGGTTGATTCCATTCTATTCCCTTCCATTCCATTCCGTTCCGTTCCGTTCCGTTCCCTTGCGTTCTACTGGGGTTGATTCCATTCTATTCCATTCCATTCCATTCGATTCCATTCGATTCCATTCGATTCCATTCGATTCCATTCTATTCCATTCGATTCCATTCCATTCCATTCCATTACATTCCTTTCCATTCCATTCCATTCCATTGAATTCCATTCCATTCCATACCATTCCATTGAATTCCATTCCATTCCATTCCATTGAATTCCATTCCATTCCATTCCATTCCATTCCATTCCATTCCATTCCATTGAATTCCATTGAATTCCATTCCATTTAATTCCATTCCATTCCATTCAATTCGATTCCATTGAATTCCATTCCACTCCATTCCATTCCATTCGATTCCATTGAATTCCATTCCATTCCATTCCACTCCGTTCCATTCCGTTCCATTCCGTTCCTTTCCGTTCCATTCCATTGATTTCCGTTCCATTCCTTTGAATTCCGTTCCATTCCGTTCCGTTCCGTTCCATTCCGTTCCGTTCCGTTCCATTCCATTCCATTCCATTCCATTCCATTCCATTCCATTCCATTCCATTCCATTCCATTCTTCTCGGGTTGATTCCATTGTATTTCTTTCGATTCCATTCGAATCCATTCCATTCCATTCCATTCCATTCCATTCCGTTCTACTCGGGTTCATTCCATTCCATTCCTTTCCGTTCCGTTCCGTTCCATTCCATTCTGTTCCATTCCGTTCCATTCCATTCCATTCCATTCCATTCCGTTCTAATCGGGTTGATTCCATTCTATTCCCTTCCATTCCGTTCCGTTCCGTTCCTTTCCGTTCCGTTCCCTTGCGTTCTACTGGGGTTGATTCCATTCTATTCCATTCCATTCCATTCGATTCCATTCGATTCCATTCGATTCCATTCGATTTCATTCGATTCCATTCCATTCCATTCCATTACATTCCTTTCCATTCCATTCCATTCCATTGAATTCCATTCCATTCCATACCATTCCATTGAATTCCGTTCCATTCCATTCCATTAAATTCCATTCCATTCCATTCCGTTCCATTCCATTCCATTCCATTGAATTCCATTCCATTGAATTCCATTTCATTCCATTCCATTGAATTCCATTCCATTGAATTCCATTCCATTCCATTCCATTCCATTCCATTCCATTGAATTCCATTCCGTTCCGTTCCGTTCCATTCCGTTCCGTTCCGTTCCATTCCATTCCGTTCCTTTCCATTGAATTCCGTTCCATTCCATTGAAATGCATTCCATTCCGTTCCATTCCATTGATTTCCGTTCCATTCCGTTCCATTCCGTTCCATTCCGTTCCATTCCGTTCTACTCTGGTTGACTCCATTCTATTCCATTCCATTCCATTCGATTCCATTCCATTCCATTCCATTCCATTCCATTCCATTCCGTTCTACTCGGGTTCATTCCATTCCATTCCGTTCCGTTCCGTTCCATTCCATTCCGTTCTGTTCCATTCCGTTACATTCAATTCCATTCCATTCCATTCCGTTCTACTCGGTTTGATTCCATTCTATTCCACTCCATTCCGTTCCGTTCCGTTCCGTTCCGTTCCATTCCGTTCCGTTCCACTTGGGTTGATTCCATTCTATTCCATTCCATTCCATTCGATTCCATTCGATTCCACTCGATTCCATTCGTTTCCATTCCATTCCATTCGATTCCATTCCATTCCATTCAATTCCATTGAATTCCATGCCATTCCATTCCATTCCATTCCATTCCATTCCATTGAATTCCATTGAATTCCTTTCCATTGAATTCCATTCCATTCCATTCCATTCCATTCCATTCCATTCCGTTAGATCCCATTCGATTCCTTTCGATTCCATTCGATTCCATTCTATTCCATTCCATTCCATTCCATTGAATTCCATTCCATTCCATTCCATTCCATTCCATTCCATTCCATTGAATTCCATTCCATTCCATTCCATTCCATTCCATTCCATTCCATTCCATTCCATAGAATTCCATTCCATTCCATTCCATTCCATTGAATTCCGTTCCATTCCATTCCGTTCCGTTCCGTTCCGTTCCGTTCCGTTGCGTTCCGTTCCGTTCTACTCGGGTTGATTCCATTCTATTCCATTCCATTCCATTAGATTCCATTCGATTCCATTCGATTCCATTCGATTCCATTCCATTCCATTGAATTTCATTCCATTCCATTCCATTCCATTCCATTCCATTCCATTCCATTGAATTCCATTGAATTCCATTCCATTTAATTCCATTCCATTCCATTCCATTCGATTCCATTCCATTCCATTGAATTCCAATCCATTCCATTCCATTCCATTCCATTCCATTCCATTCCGTTCTACTCGGGTTGATTCCATTCTATTCCATTCCATTCCATTCGATTCCATTCCATTTCATTCCATTCCATTGAATTCCAATCCATTCCATTCCATTCCATTCCATTCCATTCCATTCCATTCCGTTCTACTCGGGTTGATTCCATTATATTCCATTCCATTCCATTCGATTCCATTCCATTCCAATCAATTCCATTCGATTCCATTCGATTCCATTCGATTCCATTCCATTCCATTCCATTGAATTCCATTCCATTCCATTCCATTCCATTCCATTGAATTCCATTTCATTCCATTCCATTCCATTGAATTCCGTTCCATTCCATTCCATTCCGTTCCGTTCCGTTCCGTTCCGTTCCGTTCCGTTGCATTCCTTTCCGTTCTACTCGGGTTGATTCCATTCTATTCCATTCCATTCCATTCCATTCCATTCGATTCCATTCGATTCCATTCGATTCCATTCCATTCCATTCCATTGAAATCCATTCCATTCCATTCCATTCCATTCCATTACATTACATTGAATTCCTTTGAATTCCATTCCATTTAATTCCATTCCATTCCATTCCATTCGATTCCATGGAATTCCATTCCACTCCATTCCATTCCATTCGATTCCATTGAATTCCATTCCATTCCATTCCATTCCATTGAATTCCGTTCCATTCCATTCCATTCCATTCCGTTCCATTCCGTTCCATTCCGTTCCATTCCTTTCCATTCCATTGAATTCGGTTCCATTCCTTTGAATTCCGTTCCATTCCGTTCCGTTCCGTTCCATTCCGTTCCGTTCCGTTCCATTCCGTTCCATTCCATTCCATTCCACTCCATTCCATTCCATTCCATTCCATTCTACTCGGGTTGATTCCATTGTATTCCATTCCATTCCATTCGAATCCATTCCATTGCATTCCATTCCATTCCGTTCTACTCGGGTTCATTCCATTCCATTCTTTCCGTTCCGTTCCGTTCCATTCCATTCTGTTCCATTCCGTTCCATTCCATTCCATTCCATTCCATTCCGTTCTAATCGGGTTGATTCCATTCTATTCCATTCCATTCCGTTCCGTTCCGTTCCGTTCCGTTCCCTTGCGTTCTACTGGGGTTGATTCCATTCTACTCCATTCCATTCCATTCGATTCCATTCGATTCCATTCGATTCCATTCCATTCCATTCCATTCCATTCCATTCCATTCCATTGCATTGAATTCCATTGCATTCCATTCCGTTCCGTTCCGTTCCGTTCCGTTCCGTTCCCTTCCGTTCCGTTGCGTTCCTTTCCGTTCTACTCGGGTGGATTCCATTCTATTCCATTCCATTCCATTCCATTCCATTCGATTCCATTCGATTCCATTCGATTCCATTCCATTCCATTCCATTGAATTCCATTCCATTCCATTCCATTCCATTCCATTCCATTCCATTCCATTGAATTCCATTGAATTCCATTCCATTTAATTCCATTCCATTCCATTCAATTCGATTCCATTGAATTCCATTCCACTCCATTCCATTCCATTCGATTCCATTGAATTCCATTCCATTCAATTCGATTCCATTGAATTCCATTCCACTCCATTCCATTCCATTCGATTCCATTGAATTCCATTCCATTCCATTCCACTCCGTTCCATTCCGTTCCATTCCGTTCCTTTCCGTTCCATTCCATTGATTTCCGTTCCATTCCTTTGAATTCCGTTCCATTCCGTTCCGTTCCGTTCCATTCCATTCCATTCCATTCCATTCCATTCCATTCCATTCCATTCCATTCCATTCTTCTCGGGTTGATTCCATTGTATTTCTTTCCATTCCATTCGAATCCATTCCATTCCATTCCATTCCATTCCATTCCGTTCTACTCGGGTTCATTCCATTCCATTCCTTTCCGTTCCGTTCCGTTCCATTCCATTCTGTTCCATTCCGTTCCATTCCATTCCATTCCATTCCATTCCGTTCTAATCGGGTTGATTCCATTCTATTCCCTTCCATTCCGTTCCGTTCCGTTCCGTTCCGTTCCGTTCCCTTGCGTTCTACTGGGGTTGATTCCATTCTATTCCATTCCATTCCATTCGATTCCATTCGATTCCATTCGATTCCATTCGATTCCATTCGATTCCATTCGATTCCATTCCATTCCATTCCATTACATTCCTTTCCATTCCATTCCATTCCATTGAATTCCATTCCATTCCATACCATTCCTTTGAATTCCGTTCCATTCCATTCCATTAAATTCCATTCCATTCCATTCCGTTCCATTCCATTCCATTCCATTGAATTCCATTCCATTGAATTCCATTTCATTCCATTCCATTGAATTCCATTCCATTGAATTCCATTCCATTCCATTCCATTCCATTCCATTCCATTCCATTGAATTCCATTCCGTTCCGTTCCGTTCCATTCCGTTCCGTTCCGTTCCATTCCATTCCGTTCCTTTCCATTGAATTCCGTTCCATTCCATTGAAATCCATTCCATTCCGTTCCATTCCATTGATTTCCGTTCCATTCCGTTCCATTCCGTTCCATTCCGTTCCATTCCGTTCTACTCTGGTTGACTCCATTCTATTCCATTCCATTCCATTCGATTCCATTCCATTCCATTCCATTCCATTCCATTCCATTCCGTTCTACTCGGGTTCATTCCATTCCATTCCGTTCCGTTCCGTTCCATTCCATTCCGTTCTGTTCCATTCCGTTACATTCAATTCCATTCCATTCCATTCCGTTCTACTCGGTTTGATTCCATTCTATTCCACTCCATTCCGTTCCGTTCCGTTCCGTTCCGTTCCATTCCGTTCCGTTCCACTTGGGTTGATTCCATTCTATTCCATTCCATTCCATTCGATTCCATTCGATTCCACTCGATTCCATTCGTTTCCATTCCATTCCATTCGATTCCATTCCATTCCATTCAATTCCATTGAATTCCATGCCATTCCATTCCATTCCATTCCATTGAATTCCATTGAATTCCTTTCCATTGAATTCCATTCCATTCCATTCCATTCCATTCCATTCCATTCCGTTAGATCCCATTCGATTCCTTTCGATTCCATTCGATTCCATTCTATTCCATTCCATTCCATTCCATTGAATTCCATTCCATTCCATTCCATTCCATTCCATTCCATTGAATTCCATTCCATTCCATTCCATTCCATTCCATTCCATTCCATTTCATTCCATAGAATTCCATTCCATTCCATTCCATTCCATTGAATTCCGTTCCATTCCATTCCGTTCCGTTCCGTTCCGTTCCGTTCCGTTGCGTTCCGTTCCGTTCTACTCGGGTTGATTCCATTCTATTCCATTCCATTCCATTAGATTCCATTCGATTCCATTCGATTCCATTCGATTCCATTCGATTCCATTCCATTCCATTGAATTTCATTCCATTCCATTCCATTCCATTCCATTCCATTCCATTGAATTCCATTGAATTCCATTCCATTTAATTCCATTCCATTCCATTCCATTCGATTCCATTCCATTCCATTGAATTCCAATCCATTCCATTCCATTCCATTCCATTCCATTCCGTTCTACTCGGGTTGATTCCATTCTATTCCATTCCATTCCATTCGATTCCATTCCATTTCATTCCATTCCATTGAATTCCAATCCATTCCATTCCATTCCATTCCATTCCATTCCATTCCATTCCGTTCTACTCGGGTTGATTCCATTATATTCCATTCCATTCCATTCGATTCCATTCCATTCCAATCAATTCCATTCGATTCCATTCGATTCCATTCGATTCCATTCCATTCCATTCCATTGAATTCCATTCCATTCCATTCCATTCCATTCCATTGAATTCCATTTCATTCCATTCCATTCCATTGAATTCCGTTCCATTCCATTCCATTCCGTTCCGTTCCGTTCCGTTCCGTTCCGTTCCGTTGCATTCCTTTCCGTTCTACTCGGGTTGATTCCATTCTATTCCATTCCATTCCATTCCATTCCATTCGATTCCATTCGATTCCATTCGATTCCATTCCATTCCATTCCATTGAAATCCATTCCATTCCATTCCATTCCATTCCATTCCATTACATTCCATTGAATTCCTTTGAATTCCATTCCATTTAATTCCATTCCATTCCATTCCATTCGATTCCATTGAATTCCATTCCACTCCATTCCATTCCATTCGATTCCATTGAATTCCATTCCATTCCATTCCATTCCATTGAATTCCGTTCCATTCCATTCCATTCCATTCCGTTCCATTCCGTTCCATTCCGTTCCATTCCTTTCCATTCCATTGAATTCCGTTCCATTCCTTTGAATTCCGTTCCATTCCGTTCCGTTCCGTTCCATTCCGTTCCGTTCCGTTCCATTCCGTTCCATTCCATTCCATTCCACTCCATTCCATTCCATTCCATTCCATTCTACTCGGGTTGATTCCATTGTATTCCATTCCATTCCATTCGAATCCATTCCATTGCATTCCATTCCATTCCGTTCTACTCGGGTTCATTCCATTCCATTCTTTCCGTTCCGTTCCGTTCCATTCCATTCTGTTCCATTCCGTTCCATTCCATTCCATTCCATTCCATTCCGTTCTAATCGGGTTGATTCCATTCTATTCCATTCCATTCCGTTCCGTTCCGTTCCGTTCCGTTCCCTTGCGTTCTACTGGGGTTGATTCCATTCTACTCCATTCCATTCCATTCGATTCCATTCGATTCCATTCGATTCCATTCCATTCCATTCCATTCCATTCCATTCCATTGCATTGAATTCCATTGCATTCCATTCCGTTCCGTTCCGTTCCGTTCCGTTCCGTTCCCTTCCGTTCCGTTGCGTTCCTTTCCGTTCTACTCGGGTGGATTCCATTCTATTCCATTCCATTCCATTCGATTCCATTCGATTCCATTCGATTCCACTCGATTCCATTCGATTCCTTTCCATTCCATTCCATTGAATTCCATTCCATTCCATTCCATTCCATTCCATTCCATTCCATTCCATTCCATTCCATTCCATTGAATTCCATTCCATTCCATTCCATTCCATTCCATTCCATTCCATTGAATTCCATTACACTCCATTACATTCCATTGAATTCCGTTCCATTCCATTCCATTCCGTTCCGTTCCGTTCCGTTCCGTTCCGTTCCGTTGCATTCCGTTCCGTTCTACTCGGGTTGATTCCATTCTATTCCATTCCATTCCATTCGATTCCATTCGATTCCATTCGATTCCATTCCATTGAATTCCATTCCTTTCGATTCCATTCGATTCCATTCAATTCCATTCCATTCCATTCCATTGAATTCCATTCCATTCCATTCCATTCCATTCCATTCCATTCCATTCCATTCCATTCCATTCCATTGAATTCCATTGAATTCCATTCCATTTATTTCCATTCCATTCCATTCCTTTCGATTCCATTGAATTCCATTCCACTCCATTCCATTCCATTCGATTCCATTGAATTCCATTCCATTCCATTCCATTCCACTGAATTCCGTTCCATTCCATTCCTTTCCATTCCGTTCCATTCCGTTCCATTCCGTTCCATTCCGTTCCATTCCATTGAATTCCGTTCCATTCCTTTGAATTCCGTTCCATTCCGTTCCGTTCCGTTCCATTCCGTTCCGTTCCGTTCCATTGCATTCCATTCCATTCCATTCCTTTCCATTCCATTCCATTCCATTCCATTCTACTCGGGTTGATTCCATTGTATTCCATTCCATTCCATTCGAATCCATTCCATTCCGTTCTACTCGGGTTCATTCCATTCCATTCCTTTCCGTTCCGTTCCGTTCCATTCCACTCTGTTCCATTCCGTTCCATTCCATTCCATTCCATTCCATTCCGTTCTAATCGGGTTGATACCATTCTATTCCATTCCATTCCGTTCCGTTCCGTTCCGTTCCGTTCCCTTCCGTTCTACTGGGGTTGATTCCATTCTATTCCATTCCATTCCGTTCGATTCCATTCGATTCCATTCGATTCCATTCGATTCCATTCCATTCCATTCCATTCCATTCCATTCCATTCCATTCCATTCCATTGATTTCCGCTCCATTCCATTCCGTTCCGTTCCGTTCCGTTCCGTTGCGTTCCGTTCCGTTCTACTCGGGTTGATTCCATTCTATTCCATTCCATTCCATTCGATTCCATTCGATTCCATTCGATTCCATTCGATTCCATTCCTTTCCATTCCATTCCATTCCATTGAATTCCATTCCAGTCCATTCCATTCCATTCCATTCCATTGAATTCCATTCCGTTCCATTCCATTCCATTCCATTGAATTCCATTCCATTCAATTCCATTCCATTCCATTCCATTCCATTCCATTCCATTCCATTCCATTGAATTCCATTGAATTCCATTTCATTGAATTCCATTGAATTAAATTCCATTGAATTCCATTCCATTCCGTTCCGTTCCGTTCCGTTCCGTTCCGCTCTACTCTTGTTGATTCCATTCTATTCCATTCCATTCCATTCGATTCCATTCGATTCCATTCGATTACATTCGATTCCATTCCATTCCATTCCATTCCACTCCATTCCATTCCACTCCACTCCACTCCACTCCACTCCACTCCAATCCACTCCACTCCACTCCATTCCATTCCATTCCATTCCATTGAATTCCATTGAATTCCATTGAATTCCATTCCATTCCATTCCATTTCATTCCATTCGATTCCGTTCTACTCGGGTTGATTCCATTCTATTCCATTCCTTTTCATTCGATTCCATTCGATTCCATTCGATTCCATTCGATTCCATTCCATTCCATTCCATTCTATTCCATTGAATTCCATTCCATTCCATTCCTTTCCATTCCATTCCATTCCATTGAATTCCATTCCATTCCATTCCATTCCATTCCTTTCCATTCCATTCCATTCCATTGAATTCCATTCCATTCCATTCCATTCCATTCCATTCCATTGAATTCCATTTCATTCCATTCCATTCCATTGAATTCCGTTACATTCCATTCCATTCCGTTCCGTTCCGTTCCGTTCCGTTCCGTTCCGTTGCATTCCGTTCCGTTCTACTCGGGTTGATTCCATTCTATTCCATTCCATTCCATTCCATTCCATTCCATTCCACTCGGGTTGATCATAACATTCCGTTCCGCTTCGTTCCTTTCCGTTCCGTTCCGTTCCGTTCTACTCGGGTTGATTCCATTCTATTCCATTCCATTCCATTCCATTGAATTCCATTGAATTCCATTCCATTGAATTCCATTCCATTCAATTCCATTGAATTCCATTCCATTCCATTCCATTCCATTCCATTCCATTCCATTCCATTCCATTGAATTCCATTCCATTCCATTCCATTCCTTTCCATTCCATTCCATTGAATTCCATTTCATTCCATTCCATTCCATTGAATTCCGTTCCATTCCATTCCGTTCCGTTCCGTTCCGTTCCGTTCCGTTCCGTTCCATTCCGTTCCGTTCCACTTGGGTTGATTCCATTCTATTCCATTCCATTCCATTCGATTCCATTCGATTCCAGTCGATTCCATTCGTTTCCATTCCATTCCATTCGATTCCATTCCATTCCATTCAATTCCATTGAATTCCATGCCATTCCATTCCATTCCATTCCATTCCATTCCATTCCATTGAATTCCATTGAATTCCTTTCCATTGAATTCCATTCCATTCCATTCCATTCCATTCCATTCCATTAGATCCCATTCGATTCCTTTCGATTCCATTCGATTCCATTCTATTCCATTCCATTCCATTCCATTGAATTCCATTCCATTCCATTCCATTCCATTCCATTCCATTCCATTGAATTCCATTCCATTCCATTCCATTCCATTCCATTCCATTCCATTTCATTCCATAGAATTCCATTCCATTCCATTCCATTCCATTGAATTCCGTTCCATTCCATTCCGTTCCGTTCCGTTCCGTTCCGTTCCGTTGCGTTCCGTTCCGTTCTACTCGGGTTGATTCCATTCTATTCCATTCCATTCCATTAGATTCCATTCGATTCCATTCGATTCCATTCGATTCCATTCGATTCCATTCCATTCCATAGAATTTCATTCCATTCCATTCCATTCCATTCCATTCCATTCCATTGAATTCCATTGAATTCCATTCCATTTAATTCCATTCCATTCCATTCCATTCGATTCCATTCCATTCCATTGAATTCCAATCCATTCCATTCCATTCCATTCCATTCGATTGCATTCCATTCCGTTCTACTCGGGTTGATTCCATTCTATTCCATTCCATTCCGTTCGATTCCATTCCATTTCATTCCATTCCATTGAATTCCAATCCATTCCATTCCATTCCATTCCATTCCATTCCATTCCATTCCATTCCGTTCTACTCGGGTTGATTCCATTATATTCCATTCCATTCCATTCGATTCCATTCCATTCCAATCAATTCCATTCGATTCCATTCGATTCCATTCGATTCCATTCCATTCCATTCCATTGAATTCCATTCCATTCCATTCCATTCCATTCCATTGAATTCCATTTCATTCCATTCCATTCCATTGAATTCCGTTCCATTCCATTCCATTCCGTTCCATTCCGTTCCGTTCCGTTCCGTTCCATTCCGTTGCATTCCTTTCCGTTCTACTCGGGTTGATTCCATTCTATTCTATTCCTTTCCATTCCATTCCATTCCATTCGATTCCATTCGATTCCATTCGATTCCATTCCATTCCATTCCATTGAAATCCATTCCATTCCATTCCATTCCATTCCATTCCATTCCATTACATTCCATTGAATTCCTTTGAATTCCATTCCATTTAATTCCATTCCATTCCATTCCATTCGATTCCATTGAATTCCATTCCACTCCATTCCATTCCATTCGATTCCATTGAATTCCATTCCATTCCATTCCATTCCATTGAATTCCGTTCCATTCCATTCCATTCCATTCCGTTCCATTCCGTTCCATTCCGTTCCATTCCTTTCCATTCCATTGAATTCCGTTCCATTCCTTTGAATTCCGTTCCATTCCGTTCCGTTCCGTTCCATTCTGTTCCGTTCCGTTCCATTCCGTTCCATTGCATTCCATTCCATTCCATTCCATTCCATTCCATTCCATTCTACTCGGGTTGATTCCATTGTATTCCATTCCATTCCATTCAAATCCATTCCATTGCATTCCATTCCATTCCGTTCTACTCGGGTTCATTCCATTCCATTCTTTCCGTTCCGTTCCGTTCCATTCCATTCTGTTCCATTCCGTTCCATTCCATTCCATTCCATTCCATTCCATTCCGTTCTAATCGGGTTGATTCCATTCTATTCCATTCCATTCCGTTCCGTTCCGTTCCGTTCCGTTCCCTTGCGTTCTACTGGGGTTGATTCCATTCTACTCCATTCCATTCCATTCGATTCCATTCGATTCCATTCGATTCCATTCCATTCCATTCCATTCCATTCCATTCCATTGCATTGAATTCCGTTGCATTCCATTCCGTTCCGTTCCGTTCCGTTCCGTTCCCTTCCGTTCCGTTGCGTTCCTTTCCGTTCTACTCGGGTGGATTCCATTCTATTCCATTCCATTCCATTCGATTCCATTCGATTCCATTCGATTCCACTCGATTCCATTCGATTCCTTTCCATTCCATTCCATTGAATTCCATTCCATTCCATTCCATTCCATTCCATTCCATTCCATTCCATTCCATTCCATTGAATTCCATTCCTTTCCATTCCATTCCATTCCATTCCATTCCATTGAATTCCATTTCACTCCATTACATTCCATTGAATTCCGTTCCATTCCATTCCATTCCGTTCCGTTCCGTTCCGTTCCGTTCCGTTCCGTTCCGTTGCATTCCGTTCCGTTCTACTCGGGTTGATTCCATTCTATTCCATTCCATTCCATTCGATTCCATTCGATTCCATTCGATTCCATTCGATTCCATTCCATTGAATTCCATTCCTTTCGATTCCATTCGATTCCATTCGATTCCATTCCATTACATTCCATTGAATTCCATTCCATTCCATTCCATTCCATTCCATTCCATTCCATTCCATTCCATTGAATTCCATTGAATTCCATTCCATTTATTTCCATTCCATTCCATTCCTTTCGATTCCATTGAATTCCATTCCACTCCATTCCATTCCATTCGATTCCATTGAATTCCATTCCATTCCATTCCATTCCATTGAATTCCGTTCCATTCCATTCCATTCCATTCCGTTCCATTCCGTTCCATTCCGTTCCATTCCGTTCCATTCCATTGAATTCCGTTCCATTCCTTTGAATTCCGTTCCATTCCGTTCCGTTCCGTTCCATTCCGTTCCGTTCCGTTCCATTCCATTACATTCCATTCCATTCCATTACTTTCCATTCCATTCCATTCCATTCTACTCGGGTTGATTCCATTGTATTCCATTCCATTCCATTCGAATCCATTCCATTCCATTCCATTCCGTTCTACTCGGGTTCATTCCATTCCATTCCTTTCCGTTCCGTTCCGTTCCATTCCACTCTGTTCCATTCCGTTCCATTCCATTCCATTCCATTCCATTCCATTCCGTTCTAATCGGGTTGATACCATTCTATTCCATTCCATTCCGTTCCGTTCCGTTCCGTTCCGTTCCCTTCCGTTCTACTGGGGTTGATTCCATTCTATTCCATTCCATTCCGTTCGATTCCATTCGATTCCATTCGATTCCATTCGATTCCATTCCATTCCATTCCATTCCATTCCATTCCATTCCATTGATTTCCGTTCCATTCCATTCCGTTCCGTTCCGTTCCGTTCCGTTCCGTTCCGTTGCGTTCCGTTCCGTTCTACTCGGGTTGATTCCATTCTATTCCATTCCATTCCATTCGATTCCATTCGATTCCATTCGATTCCATTCGATTCCATTCCTTTCCATTCCATTCCATTCCATTGAATTCCATTCCATTTCATTCCATTCCATTCCATTCCATTGAATTCCATTCCGCTCCATTCCATTCCATTCCATTGAATTCCATTCCATTCCATTCCATTCCATTCCATTCCATTCCATTGAATTCCATTGAATTCCATTCCATTGAATTCCATTCCATTCCGTTCCGTTCCGTTCCGTTCCGTTCCGCTCTACTCGGGTTGATTCCATTCTATTCCATTCCATTCCATTCGATTCCATTCGATTCCATTCGATTACATTCGATTCCATTCCATTCCATTCCATTCCACTCCATTACATTCCACTCCACTCCACTCCACTCCACTCCACTCCAATCCACTCCACTCCACTCCATTCCATTCCATTCCATTCCATTGAATTCCATTGAATTCCATTCCATTCCATTCCATTCCATTCCATTTCATTCCATTCGATTCCGTTCTACTCGGGTTGATTCCATTCTATTCCATTCCTTTTCATTCGATTCCATTCGATTCCATTCGATTCCATTCGATTCCATTCCATTCCATTCCATTCTATTCCATTGAATTCCATTCCATTCCATTCCTTTCCATTCCATTCCATTCCATTGAATTCCATTCCATTCCATTCCATTCCATTCCATTCCTTTCCATTCCATTCCATTCCATTGAATTCCATTCCATTCCATTCCATTCCATTCCATTGAATTCCATTTCATTCCATTCCATTCCATTGAATTCCGTTACATTCCATTCCATTCCGTTCCGTTCCGTTCCGTTCCGTTCCGTTGCATTCCGTTCCGTTCTACTCGGGTTGATTCCATTCTATTCCATTCCATTCCATTCCATTCCATTCCATTCCACTCGGGTTGATCATAACATTCCGTTCCGTTTCGTTCCTTTCCGTTCCGTTCCGTTCCGTTCTACTCGGGTTGATTCCATTCTATTCCATTCCATTCCATTCCATTGAATTCCATTGAATTCCATTCCATAGAATTCCATTCCATTCAATTCCATTGAATTCCATTCCATTCCATTCCATTCCATTCCATTCCATTCCATTCCATTCCATTGAATTCCATTCCATTCCATTCCATTCCATTCCATTCCATTCCATTCCATTGAATTCCATTTCATTCCATTCCATTCCATTGAATTCCGTTCCATTCCATTCCATTCCGTTCCGTTCCATTCCGTTCCGTTCCGTTCCGTTGCATTCCGTTCCGTTCTACTCGGGTTGATTCAATTCTATTCCATTCCATTCCATTCCATTCCACTCGATTCCATTCGATTCCATTCGATTCCATTCGATTACATTCCATTGAATTCCGTTCCATTCCATTCCATTCCATTCCATTCCATTGAATTCCATTGAATTCCATTCCATTTAATTCCATTCCATTCCATTCCATTCGATTCCATTGAATTCCATTCCACTCCATTCCATTCCATTCGATTAAATTGAATTCCATTCCATTCCATTCCATTCCATTGAATTCCGTTCCATTCCATTCCATTCCATTCCGTTCCATTCGATTCCATTCCGTTCCATTCCTTTCCATTCCATTGAATTCCCTTCCATTCCTTTGAATTCCGTTCCATTCCGTTCCGTTCCGTTCCATTCCGTTCCGTTCCGTTCCATTCCATTCCATTCCATTCCATTCCATTCCATTCCATTCCATTCTACTCGGGTTGATTCCATTGTATTCCATTCCATTCCATTCGAATCCATTCCATTCCATTCCATTCCATTCCATTCCGTTCTACTCGGGTTCATTCCATTCCATTCCTTTCCGTTCCGTTCCGTTCCATTCCATTCTGTTCCATTCCATTCCATTCCATTCCATTCCATTCCATTCCATTGAATTCCATTCCATTCCATTCCATTCCATTCCATTCCATTCCATTGAATTCCATTTCATTCCATTCCATTGAATTCCGTTCCATTCCATTCCATTCCGTTCCGTTCCATTCCGTTCCGTTCCATTCCGTTGCATTCCGTTCCGTTCTACTCGGGTTGATTCAATTCTATTCCATTCCATTCCATTCCATTCCACTCGATTCCATTCGATTCCATTCGATTCCATTCGATTACATTCCATTGAATTCCGTTCCATTCCATTCCATTCCATTCCATTCCATTGAATTCCATTGAATTCCATTCCATTTAATTCCATTCCATTCCATTCCATTCGATTCCATTGAATTCCATTCCACTCCATTCCATTCCATTCGATTAAATTGAATTCCATTCCATTCCTTTCCATTCCATTGAATTCCGTTCCATTCCATTCCATTCCATTCCGTTCCATTCGATTCCATTCCGTTCCATTCCTTTCCCTTCCATTGAATTCCCTTCCATTCCTTTGAATTCCGTTCCATTCCGTTCCGTTCCGTTCCATTCCGTTCCGTTCCGTTCCATTCCATTCCATTCCATTCCATTCCATTCCATTCTACTCGGGTTGATTCCATTGTATTCCATTCCATTCCATTCGAATCCATTCCATTCCATTCCATTCCATTCCATTCCGTTCTACTCGGGTTCTTTCCATTCCATTCCTTTCCGTTCCGTTACGTTCCATTCCATTCTGTTCCATTCCGTTCCATTCCATTCCATTCCATTCCATTCCGTTCTAATCGGGTTGATACCATTCTATTCCATTCCATTCCATTCGATTCCATTCCATTCCATTCCATTCCATTCCGTTCCATTCCGTTCCATTCCGTTCCTTTCCGTTCCATTTCATTGAATTCCGTTCCATTCCTTTGAATTGCGTTCCATTCCGTTCCGTTCTGTTCCGTTCCGTTCCGTTCCATTCCATTCCATTCCATTCCATTCCATTCCATTCCATTCCATTCCATTCCATTCTACTCGGGTTGATTCCATTGTATTCCATTCCATTCCATTCGAATCCATTCCATTCCATTCCATTCCATTCCATTCCATTCCGTTCTACTCGGGTTCATTCCATTCCATTCCTTTCTGTTGCGTTCCGTTCCATTCCATTCTGTTCCATTCCGTTCCATTCCATTCCATTCCATTCCATTCCATTCTAATCGGGTTGATTCCATTCTATTCCCTTCCATTCCGTTCCGTTCCGTTCCGTTCCGTTCCGTTCCCTTCCGTTCTACTGGGGTTGATTCCATTCTATTCCATTCCATTCCATTCGATTCCATTCGATTCCATTCGATTCCATTCGATTCTATTCGATTCCATTCCATTCCATTCCATTCCATTCCATTCCATTCCATTCCATTGAATTCCATTCCATTCCATTGAATTCCATTCCATTCCATTCCATTCCATTCCATTGAATTCCATTCAGTTCCGTTCCGTTCCATTCCGTTCCGTTCCGTTCCATTCCATTCCGTTCCATTCCATTGAATTCCGTTCCATTCCATTGAAATCCATTCCATTCCGTTCCATTCCATTGAATTCCGTTCCATTCCGTTCCATTCCGTTCCATTCCGTTCCATTCCGTTCTACTCAGTTTGACTCCATTCTATTCCATTCCATTCCATTCGATTCCATTCCATTCCATTCCATTCCATTCCATTCCATTCCATTCCATTCCATTCCGTTCTACTCGGGTTCATTCCATTCCATTCCGTTCCGTTCCGTTCCGTTCCATTCCGTTCCGTTCCGTTCCATTCCATTCCGTTCCATTCCATTGAATTCCGTTCCATTCCATGGAATTCCATTCCATTCCATTCCATTCCATTCCATTCCATTCCATTCCATTCCATTCCATTGAATTCCATTTCATTCCATTCCATTCCATTGAATTCCGTTCCATTCCATTCCATTCCGTTCCGTTCCGTTCTGTTCCGTTCTGTTCCGTTCCGTTGCATTCCGTTCCGTTCTACTCGGGTTGATTCCATTCTATTCCATTCCATTCCATTCGATTCCATTCGATTCCATTCGATTCCATTCGATTCCATTCCATTCCATTCCATTGAATTCCATTCCATTCCATTCCATTCCATTCCATTCCATTCCATTCCATTCCATTGAATTCCATTGAATTCCATTCCATTTAATTCCATTCCATTCCATTCAATTCGATTCCATTGAATTCCATTCCACTCCATTCCATTCCATTCCATTGAATTCCATTTCATTCCATTCCATTCCATTGAATTCCGTTCCATTCCATTCCATTCCGTTCCGTTCTGTTCCGTTCCGTTCTGTTCTGTTCCGTTGCATTCCGTTCCGTTCTACTCGGGTTGATTCCATTCTATTCCATTCCATTCCATTCGATTCCATTCGATTCCATTCGATTCCATTCGATTCCATTCCATTCCATTCCATTGAATTCCAATCCATTCCATTCCATTCCATTCCATTCCATTCCATTCCATTCCGTTCTACTCGGGTTGATTCCATTCTATTCCATTCCATTCCATTCGATTCCATTCGATTCCATTCCATTCCAATCGATTCCATTCGATTCCATTCGATTCCATTCGATTCCATTCCATTCCATTCCTTTGAAATCCATTCCATTCCATTCCATTCCATTCCATTTAATTCCATTCCATTCCATTCCATTGAATTCCATTGAATTCCATTCCATTCAATTCCATTCCATTCCATTCCATTCCATTCCATTGAATTCCATTCCACTCCATTCCATTCCATTCGATTCCATTGAATTCCATTCCATTCCATTCCATACCATTGAATTCGGTTCCATTCCATTCCATTCCATTCCGTTCCATTCCGTTCCATTGCGTTCCATTCCTTTCCATTCCATTGAATTCCGTTCCATTCCTTTGAATTCCGTTCCATTCCGTTCCGTTCCGTTCCATTCCGTTCCGTTCCGTTCCATTCCCTTCCATTCCATTCCATTCCATTCCATTCCATTCCATTCCATTCTACTCGGGTTGATTCCATTGTATTCCATTCCATTCCATTCGAATCCATTCCATTCCATTCCATTCCATTCCATTCCATTCCATTCCGTTCTACTCGGGTTCATTCCATTCCATTCCTTTCCGTTCCGTTCCGTTCCATTCCATTCTGTTCCATTCCGTTCTATTCCATTCCATTCCATTCCATTCCATTCCGTTCTAATCAGGTTGATTCCATTCTATTCCATTCCATTCCGTTCCGTTCCGTTCCGTTCCATTCCCTTGCGTTCTACTGGGGTTGATTCCATTCTATTCCATTCCATTCCATTCGATTCCATTCGATTCCATTCCATTCCATTCCATTCCATTCCATTCCATTCCATTCCATTGAATTCCATTTCATTCCATTCCATTCCATTGAATTCCGTTACATTCCATTCCATTCCGTTCCGTTCCGTTCCGTTCCGTTGCATTCCGTTCCGTTCTACTCGGGTTGATTCCATTCTATTCCATTCCATTCCATTCGATTCCATTCGATTCCATTCGATTCCATTCGATTCCATTCGATTCCATTCGATTCCATTCCATTGAATTCCATTCCATTCCATTCCATTCCATTCCATTCCATTCCATTCCATTGAATTCGATTCCATTTAATTCCATTCCATTCCATTCAGTTCGATTCCATTGAATTCCATTCCACTCCATTCCATTCCATTCGATTCCATTGAATTACATTCCATTCCATTCCATTCCGTTCCATTCCGTTCCATTCCGTTCCTTTCCGTTCCATTCCATTGAATTCCTTTCCATTCCTTTGAATTCCGTTCCATTCCGTTCCGTTCTTTTCCATTCCGTTCCGTTCCGTTCCATTCCATTCCATTCCATTCCATTCCATTCCATTCCATTCCATTCCATTCCATTCTACTCGGGTTGATTCCATTGTATTCCATTCCATTCCATTCGAATCCATTCCATTCCATTCCATTCCATTCCATTCCGTTCTACTCGGGTTCATTCCATTCCATTCCTTTCCGTTCCGTTCCGTTCCATTCCATTCTGTTCCATTCCGTTCCATTCCATTCCATTCCATTCCATTCCGTTCTAATCGGGTTGATTCCATTCTATTCCCTTCCATTCCGTTCCGTTCCGTTCCGTTCCGTTCCGTTCCCTTCCGTTCTACTGGGGTTGATTCCATTCTATTCCATTCCATTCCATTCGATAACATTCGATTCCATTCGATTCCATTCGATTCCATTCGATTCCATTCGATTCCATTCCATTCCATTCCATTCCATTCCATTCCATTCCATTCCATTGAATTCCATTCCGTTCCGTTCCGTTCCATTCCGTTCCGTTCCGTTCCATTCCATTCCGTTCCACTCCATTGAATTCCGTTCCATTCCACTGAAATCCATTCCATTCCGTTCGATTCCATTGAATTCCGTTCCATTCCGTTCCATTCCGTTCCATTCCATTCCATCCCATTCCATTCCATTCCATTCCATTCCGTTCTACTCAGGTTGACTCCATTCTATTCCATTCCATTCCATTCGATTCCATTCCATTCCATTTCATTCCATTCCATTCCATTCCGTTCTACTCGGGTTCATTCCATTCCATTCCGTTCCGTTCCGTTCCGTTCCATTCCGTTCCGTTCCGTTCCATTCCATTCCGTTCCATTCCATTGAATTCCGTTCCATTCCATGGAATTCCATTCCATTCCATTCCATTCCATTCCATTCCATTCCATTCCATTCCATTGAATTCCATTTCATTCCATTCTATTCCATTGAATTCCGTTCCATTCCATTCCATTCCGTTCCGTTCCGTTCTGTTCGGTTCTGTTCCGTTCCGTTGCATTCCGTTCCGTTCTACTCGGGTTGATTCCATTCTATTCCATTCCATTCCATTCGATTCCATTCGATTCCATTCGATTCCATTCGATTCCATTCCATTCCATTCCATTGAATTCCAATCCATTCCATTCCATTCCATTCCATTCCATTCCATTCCATTCCGTTCTACTCGGGTTGATTCCATTCTATTCCATTCCATTCCATTCGATTCCATTCGATTCCATTCCATTCCAATCGATTCCATTCGATTCCATTCGATTCCATTCGATTCCATTCCATTCCATTCCTTTGAAATCCATTCCATTCCATTCCATTCCATTCCATTTAATTCCATTCCATTCCATTCCATTGAATTCCATTGAATTCCATTCCATTCAATTCCATTCCATTCCATTCCATTCCATTCCATTGAATTCCATTCCACTCCATTCCATTCCATTCGATTCCATTGAATTCCATTCCATTCCATTCCATACCATTGAATTCGGTTCCATTCCATTCCATTCCATTCCGTTCCATTCCGTTCCATTGCGTTCCATTCCTTTCCATTCCATTGAATTCCGTTCCATTCCTTTGAATTCCGTTCCATTCCGTTCCGTTCCGTTCCATTCCGTTCCGTTCCGTTCCATTCCCTTCCATTCCATTCCATTCCATTCCATTCCATTCCATTCCATTCTACTCGGGTTGATTCCATTGTATTCCATTCCATTCCATTCGAATCCATTCCATTCCATTCCATTCCATTCCATTCCATTCCATTCCGTTCTACTCGGGTTCATTCCATTCCATTCCTTTCCGTTCCGTTCCGTTCCATTCCATTCTGTTCCATTCCGTTCTATTCCATTCCATTCCATTCCATTCCATTCCGTTCTAATCAGGTTGATTCCATTCTATTCCATTCCATTCCGTTCCGTTCCGTTCCGTTCCATTCCCTTGCGTTCTACTGGGGTTGATTCCATTCTATTCCATTCCATTCCATTCGATTCCATTCGATTCCATTCCATTCCATTCCATTCCATTCCATTCCATTCCATTCCATTGAATTCCATTTCATTCCATTCCATTCCATTGAATTCCGTTACATTCCATTCCATTCCGTTCCGTTCCGTTCCGTTCCGTTGCATTCCGTTCCGTTCTACTCGGGTTGATTCCATTCTATTCCATTCCATTCCATTCGATTCCATTCGATTCCATTCGATTCCATTCGATTCCATTCGATTCCATTCGATTCCATTCCATTGAATTCCATTCCATTCCATTCCATTCCATTCCATTCCATTCCATTCCATTCCATTGAATTCGATTCCATTTAATTCCATTCCATTCCATTCAGTTCGATTCCATTGAATTCCATTCCACTCCATTCCATTCCATTCGATTCCATTGAATTACATTCCATTCCATTCCATTCCGTTCCATTCCGTTCCATTCCGTTCCTTTCCGTTCCATTCCATTGAATTCCTTTCCATTCCTTTGAATTCCGTTCCATTCCGTTCCGTTCTTTTCCATTCCGTTCCGTTCCGTTCCATTCCATTCCATTCCATTCCATTCCATTCCATTCCATTCCATTCTACTCGGGTTGATTCCATTGTATTCCATTCCATTCCATTCGAATCCATTCCATTCCATTCCATTCCATTCCATTCCGTTCTACTCGGGTTCATTCCATTCCATTCCTTTCCATTCCGTTCCGTTCCATTCCATTCTGTTCCATTCCGTTCCATTCCATTCCATTCCATTCCATTCCGTTCTAATCGGGTTGATTCCATTCTATTCCCTTCCATTCCGTTCCGTTCCGTTCCGTTCCGTTCCGTTCCCTTCCGTTCTACTGTGGTTGATTCCATTCTATTCCATTCCATTCCATTCGATAACATTCGATTCCATTCGATTCCATTCGATTCCATTCGATTCCATTCGATTCCATTCGATTCCATTCCATTCCATTCCATTCCATTCCATTGAATTCCATTCCGTTCCGTTCCGTTCCATTCCGTTCCGTTCCGTTCCATTCCATTCCGTTCCACTCCATTGAATTCCGTTCCATTCCACTGAAATCCATTCCATTCCGTTCGATTCCATTGAATTCCGTTCCATTCCGTTCCATTCCGTTCCATTCCATTCCATCCCATTCCATTCCATTCCATTCCATTCCGTTCTACTCAGGTTGACTCCATTCTATTCCATTCCATTCCATTCGATTCCATTCCATTCCATTTCATTCCATTCCATTCCATTCCGTTCTACTCGGGTTCATTCCATTCCATTCCGTTCCGTTCCGTTCCGTTCCATTCCGTTCCGTTCCGTTCCATTCCATTCCGTTCCATTCCATTGAATTCCGTTCCATTCCATGGAATTCCATTCCATTCCATTCCATTCCATTCCATTCCATTCCATTCCATTCCATTCCATTGAATTCCATTTCATTCCATTCTATTCCATTGAATTCCGTTCCATTCCATTCCATTCCGTTCCGTTCCGTTCTGTTCGGTTCTGTTCCGTTCCGTTGCATTCCGTTCCGTTCTACTCGGGTTGATTCCATTCTATTCCATTCCATTCCATTCGATTCCATTCGATTCCATTCGATTCCATTCGATTCCATTCCATTCCATTCCATTGAATTCCATTCCATTCCATTCCATTCCATTCCATTCCATTCCATTCCATTCCATTCCATTGAATTCCATTGAATTCCATTCCATTTAATTCCATTCCATTCCATTCAATTCGATTCCATTGAATTCCATTCCACTCCATTCCATTCCATTCCATTGAATTCCATTTCATTCCATTCCATTCCATTGAATTCCGTTCCATTCCATTCCATTCCGTTCCGTTCCGTTCCGTTCCGTTCTGTTCTGTTCCGTTGCATTCCGTTCCGTTCTACTCGGGTTGATTCCATTCTATTCCATTCCATTCCATTCGATTCCATTCGATTCCATTCGATTCCATTCGATTCCATTCCATTCCATTCCATTGAATTCCAATCCATTCCATTCCATTCCATTCCATTCCATTCCATTCCATTCCATTCCATTCCATTCCGTTCTACTCGGGTTGATTCCATTCTATTCCATTCCATTCCATTCGATTCCATTCGATTCCATTCCATTCCAATCGATTCCATTCGATTCCATTCGATTCCATTCGATTCCATTCCATTCCATTCCATTGAAATCCATTCCATTCCATTCCATTCCATTCCATTTAATTCCATTCCATTCCATTCCATTGAATTCCATTGAATTCCATTCCATTCAATTCCATTCCATTCCATTCCATTCCATTCCATTGAATTCCATTCCACTCCATTCCATTCCATTCGATTCCATTGAATTCCATTCCATTCCATTCCATACCATTGAATTCGGTTCCATTCCATTCCATTCCATTCCGTTCCATTCCGTTCCATTGCGTTCCATTCCTTTCCATTCCATTGAATTCCGTTCCATTCCTTTGAATTCCGTTCCATTCCGTTCCGTTCCGTTCCATTCCGTTCCGTTCCGTTCCATTCCCTTCCATTCCATTCCATTCCATTCCATTCCATTCCATTCCATTCCATTCTACTCGGGTTGATTCCATTGTATTCCATTCCATTCCATTCGAATCCATTCCATTCCATTCCATTCCATTCCATTCCATTCCATTCCGTTCTACTCGGGTTCATTCCATTCCATTCCTTTCCGTTCCGTTCCGTTCCATTCCATTCTGTTCCATTCCGTTCTATTCCATTCCATTCCATTCCATTCCATTCCGTTCTAATCAGGTTGATTCCATTCTATTCCATTCCATTCCGTTCCGTTCCGTTCCGTTCCATTCCCTTGCGTTCTACTGGGGTTGATTCCATTCTATTCCATTCCATTCCATTCGATTCCATTCGATTCCATTCGATCCATTCGATTCCATTCCATTCCATTCCGTTCCATTCCATTGAATTCCGTTCCATTCCATTGAAATCCATTCCATTCCGTTCCATTCCATTGAATTCCGTTCCATTCCGTTCCATTCCGTTCCATTCCGTTCCATTCCGTTCTACTCAGGTTGACTCCATTCTATTCCATTCCATTCCATTCGATTCCATTCCATTCCATTCCATTCCATTCCATTCCATTCCATTCCATTCCGTTCTACTCGGGTTCATTCCATTCCATTCCGTTCCGTTCCGTTCCGTTCCATTCCGTTCCGTTCCGTTCCATTCCATTCCGTTCCATTCCATTGAATTCCGTTCCATTCCATGGAATTCCATTCCATTCCATTCCATTCCATTCCATTCCATTCCATTCCATTCCATTCCATTCCATTGAATTCCATTTCATTCCATTCCATTCCATTGAATTCCGTTCCATTCCATTCCATTCCGTTCCGTTCCGTTCTGTACCGTTCTGTTCCGTTCCGTTGCATTCCGTTCCGTTCTACTCGGGTTGATTCCATTCTATTCCATTCCATTCCATTCGATTCCATTCGATTCCATTCGATTCCATTCGATTCCATTCCATTCCATTCCATTGAATTCCATTCCATTCCATTCCATTCCATTCCATTCCATTCCATTCCATTCCATTGAATTCCATTGAATTCCATTCCATTTAATTCCATTCCATTCCATTCAATTCGATTCCATTGAATTCCATTCCACTCCATTCCATTCCATTCCATTGAATTCCATTTCATTCCATTCCATTCCATTGAATTCCGTTCCATTCCATTCCATTCCGTTCCGTTCCGTTCCGTTCCGTTCTGTTCTGTTCCGTTGCATTCCGTTCCGTTCTACTCGGGTTGATTCCATTCTATTCCATTCCATTCCATTCGATTCCATTCGATTCCATTCGATTCCATTCGATTCCATTCCATTCCATTCCATTGAATTCCAATCCATTCCATTCCATTCCATTCCATTCCATTCCATTCCATTCCGTTCTACTCGGGTTGATTCCATTCTATTCCATTCCATTCCATTCGATTCCATTCGATTCCATTCCATTCCAATCGATTCCATTCGATTCCATTCGATTCCATTCGATTCCATTCCATTCCATTCCTTTGAAATCCATTCCATTCCATTCCATTCCATTCCATTTAATTCCATTCCATTCCATTCCATTGAATTCCATTGAATTCCATTCCATTCAATTCCATTCCATTCCATTCCATTCCATTCCATTGAATTCCATTCCACTCCATTCCATTCCATTCGATTCCATTGAATTCCATTCCATTCCATTCCATACCATTGAATTCGGTTCCATTCCATTCCATTCCATTCCGTTCCATTCCGTTCCATTGCGTTCCATTCCTTTCCATTCCATTGAATTCCGTTCCATTCCTTTGAATTCCGTTCCATTCCGTTCCGTTCCGTTCCATTCCGTTCCGTTCCGTTCCATTCCCTTCCATTCCATTCCATTCCATTCCATTCCATTCCATTCCATTCTACTCGGGTTGATTCCATTGTATTCCATTCCATTCCATTCGAATCCATTCCATTCCATTCCATTCCATTCCATTCCATTCCATTCCGTTCTACTCGGGTTCATTCCATTCCATTCCTTTCCGTTCCGTTCCGTTCCATTCCATTCTGTTCCATTCCGTTCTATTCCATTCCATTCCATTCCATTCCATTCCGTTCTAATCAGGTTGATTCCATTCTATTCCATTCCATTCCGTTCCGTTCCGTTCCGTTCCATTCCCTTGCGTTCTACTGGGGTTGATTCCATTCTATTCCATTCCATTCCATTCGATTCCATTCGATTCCATTCGATTCCATTCGATTCCATTCCATTCCATTCCATTCCATTCCATTGTATTCCGTTCCATTCCATTCCGTTCCGTTCCGTTCCGTTGCGTTCCGTTCCGTTCTACTCGGGTTGATTCCATTCGATTCCATTCGATTCCATTCGATTTCATTCGATTCCATTCCATTCCATTCCATTCCATTCCATTCCATTCCATTCCATTGAATTCCGTTCCATTCCATTCCGTTCCGTTCCGTTCCGTTCCGTTCCGTTGCGTTCCGTTCCGTTCTACTCGGGTTGATTCCATTCTATTCCATTCCATTCCATTCGATTCCATTCGATTCCATTCGATTCCATTCGATTCCATTCGATTCCATTCGATTCCATTCCATTGAATTCCATTCCATTCCATTCCATTCCATTCCATTCCATTCCATTCCATTCCATTGAATTCCATTCCATTTAATTCCATTCCATTCCATTCAGTTCGATTCCATTGAATTCCATTCCACTCCATTCCATTCCATTCGATTCCATTGAATTACATTCCATTCCATTCCATTCCGTTCCATTCCGTTCCATTCCGTTCCTTTCCGTTCCATTCCATTGAATTCCTTTCCATTCCTTTGAATTCCGTTCCATTCCGTTCCGTTCTTTTCCATTCCGTTCCGTTCCGTTCCATTCCATTCCATTCCATTCCATTCCATTCCATTCCATTCCATTCCATTCCATTCTACTCGGGTTGATTCCATTGTATTCCATTCCATTCCATTCGAATGCATTCCATTCCATTCCATTCCATTCCATTCCGTTCTACTCGGGTTCATTCCATTCCATTCCTTTCCGTTCCGTTCCGTTCCATTCCATTCTGTTCCATTCCGTTCCATTCCATTCCATTCCATTCCGTTCTAATCGGGTTGATTCCATTCTATTCCCTTCCATTCCGTTCCGTTCCGTTCCGTTCCGTTCCGTTCCCTTCCGTTCTACTGGGGTTGATTCCATTCTATTCCATTCCATTCCATTCGATAACATTCGATTCCATTCGATTCCATTCGATTCCATTCGATTCCATTCGATTCCATTCCATTCCATTCCATTCCATTCCATTCCATTCCATTCCATTGAATTCCATTCCGTTCCGTTCCGTTCCATTCCGTTCCGTTCCGTTCCATTCCATTCCGTTCCACTCCATTGAATTCCGTTCCATTCCACTGAAATCCATTCCATTCCGTTCGATTCCATTGAATTCCGTTCCATTCCGTTCCATTCCGTTCCATTCCATTCCATCCCATTCCATTCCATTCCATTCCATTCCGTTCTACTCAGGTTGACTCCATTCTATTCCATTCCATTCCATTCGATTCCATTCCATTCCATTTCATTCCATTCCATTCCATTCCGTTCTACTCGGGTTCATTCCATTCCATTCCGTTCCGTTCCGTTCCGTTCCATTCCGTTCTGTTCCATTCCGTTCCATTCAATTCCATTCCATTCCATTCCGTTCTACTCGGTTTGATTCCATTCTGTTCCACTCCATTCCGTTCCGTTCCGTTCTGTTCCGTTCTGTTCCGTTCCACTTGGGTTGATTCCATTCAATTCCATTCCATTCCATTCGATTCCATTCGATTCCATTCGATTCCATTCGTTTCCATTCCATTCCATTCGATTCCATTCCATTCCATTCCATTCAATTCCATTGAATTCCATGCCATTCCATTCCATTCAATTCCATTCCATTGAATTCCATTGAATTCCTTTCCATTGAATTCCATTCCATTCCATTCCATTCCATTCCATTCCATTCCATTCCATTCCATTGAATTCCATTCCATTCCATTTCATAGAATTCCGTTCCATTCCATTCCATTCCATTCCATCCCATTCCATTAGATCCCATTCGATTCCTTTCGATTCCATTCGATTCCATTCTATTCCATTCCATTCCATTCCATTCCATTGAATTCCATTCCATTCCATTCCATTGCATTCCATTCCATTCCATTCCATGGAAATCCATTCCATTCAATTCCATTCCATTCCATTCCATTCCATAGAATTCTATTCCATTCCATTCCATTGCATAGAATTCCATTCCATTCCATTCCATTCCATTCCATTGAATTCCGTTCCATTCCATTCCATTCCATTCCGTTCCGTTCCGTTCCGTTCCGTTCCGTTCCGTTGCGTTCCGTTCCGTTCTACTCGGGTTGATTCCATTCTATTCCATTCCATTCCATTCGATTCCATTCGATTCCATTCGATTCCATTCGATTCCATTCGATTCCATTGAATTTCATTCCACTCCATTCCATTCCATTCCATTCCATTCCATTCCATTCCATTCCATTCCATTGAATTCCATTGAATTCCATTCCATTTAATTCCATTCCATTCCATTCCATTCGATTCTATTCCATTCCATTGAATTCCAATCCATTCCATTCCATTCCATTCCATTCCATTCCATTCCATTCCATTCCGTTCTACTCGGGTTGATTCCATTCTATTCCATTCCATTCCATTCGATTCCATTCCATTCCATTCCATTCCATTCCATTCCATTCCATTGAATTCCAATCCATTCCATTCCATTCCATTCCATTCCATTGAATTCCATTCCATTCCATTCCATTCCGTTGAATTCCGTTCCATTCCATTCCGTTCCGTTCCGTTCCGTTCCGTTCCGTTCCGATGCATTCCTTTCCGTTCTACTCGGGTTGATTCCATTCTATTCCATTCCATTCCATTCCTTTCCATTCGTTTCCATTCGATTCCTTTCGATTCCATTCCATTCCATTCCATTCCATTCCATTCCATTCCATTGAATTCCATTGAATTCCATTCCATTTAATTTCATTCCTTTCCATTCCATTCGATTCCATTGAATTCCATTCCACTCCTTTCCATTCCATTCGATTCCATTGAATTCCATTCCATTCCATTCCATTCCATTGAATTCCGTTCCATTCCATTCCATTCCATTCCGTTCCATTCCGTTCCATTCCGTTCCATTCCTTTGCATTCCATTGAATTCCGTTCCATTCCTTTGAATTCCGTTCCATTCCGTTCCGTTCCGTTCCTTTCCGTTCCGTTCCGTTCCATTCCATTCCATTCCATTCCATTCCATTCCATTCTACTCGGGTTGATTCCATTGTATTCCATTCCATTCCATTCGAATCCATTCCATTCCATTCCATTCCATTCCGTTCTACTCGGGTTCATTCCATTCCATTCCTTTCCGTTCCGTTCCGTTCCATTCAATTCTGTTCCATTCCGTTCTATTCTATTCCATTCCATTCCATTCCATTCCGTTCTACTCGGGTTGATTCCATTCTATTCCATTCCATTCCATTCCATTCCATTCCATTGAATTCCAATCCATTCCATTCCATTCCATTCCATTCCATTCCATTGAATTCCATTTCATTTCATTCCATTCCATTGAATTCCAATCCATTCCATTCCATTCCATTCCATTCCATTCCGTTCTACTCGGGTTGATTCCATTATATTCCATTCCATTCCATTCGATTCCATTCCATTCCAATCAATTCCATTCGATTCCATTCGATTCCATTCGATTCCATTCCATTCCATTCCATTGAATTCCATTCCATTCCATTCCATTCCATTCCATTGAATTCCATTTCATTCCATTCCATTCCATTGAATTCCGTTCCATTCCATTCCATTCCGTTCCGTTCCGTTCCGTTCCGTTCCGTTCCGTTCCGTTGCATTCCTTTCCGTTCTACTCGGGTTGATTCCATTCTATTCCATTCCATTCCATTCCATTCCATTCGTTTCCATTCGATTCCATTCGATTCCATTCCATTCCATTCCATTCCATTCCATTCCATTGAATTCCATTGAATTCCATTCCATTTAATTTCATTCCTTTCCATTCCATTCGATTCCATTGAATTCCATTCCACTCCTTTCCATTCCATTCGATTCCATTGAATTCCATTCCATTCCATTCCATTCCATTGAATTCCGTTCCATTCCATTCCATTCCATTCCGTTCCATTCCGTTCCATTCCGTTCCATTCCTTTCCATTCCATTGAATTCCGTTCCATTCCTTTGAATTCCGTTCCATTCCGTTCCGTTCCGTTCCATTCCGTTCCGTTCCATTCCATTCCATTCCATTCCATTCCATTCCATTCCATTCTACTCGGGTTGATTCCATTGTATTCCATTCCATTCCATTCGAATCCATTCCATTCCATTCCATTCCATTCCGTTCTACTCGGGTTCATTCCATTCCATTCCTTTCCGTTCCGTTCCGTTCCATTCAATTCTGTTCCATTCCGTTCTATTCTATTCCATTCCATTCCATTCCATTCAGTTCTAATCAGGTTGACTCCATTCTATTCCATTCCATTCCGTTCCGTTCCGTTCCGTTCCGTTCCCTTGCGTTCTACTGGGTTTGATTCCATTCTATTCCATTCCATTCCATTCGATTCCATTCGATTCCATTCGACTCCATTCCATTCCATTCCATTCCATTCCATTCCATTCCATTCCATTCCGTTCTACTCGGGTTCATTCCATTCCATTCCTTTCCGTTCCGTTCCGTTCCATTCAATTCTGTTCCATTCCGTTCTATTCTATTCCATTCCATTCCATTCCATTCAGTTCTAATCAGGTTGATTCCATTCTATTCCATTCCATTCCGTTCCGTTCCGTTCCGTTCCGTTCCCTTGCGTTCTACTGGGGTTGATTCCGTTCTATTCCATTCCATTCCATTCGATTCCATTCGATTCCATTCGACTCCATTCCATTCCGTTCCATTCCATTCCATTCCATTCCATTCCATTGAATTCCATTTCATTCCATTCCATTCCATTGAATTCCGTTACATTCCATTCCATTCCGTTCCGTTCCGTTCCGTTCCGTTCCGTTCCGTTGCATTCCGTTCCGTTCTACTCGGGTTGATTCCATTCTATTCCATTGCATTCCATTCCATTCCATTCCATTCCACTCGGGTTGATCATAACATTCCGTTCCGTTTCGTTCTGTTCCGTTCCGTTCCGTTCCGTTCTACTCGGGTTGATTCCATTCTATTCCATTCCATTCCATTCTATTGAATTCCATTGAATTCCATTCCATTGAATTCCATTCCATTCAATTCCATTGAATTCCATTCCATTCCATTCCATTCCATTCCATTCCATTGAATTCCATTCCATTCCATTCCATTCCATTCCATTCCATTCCATTGAATTCCATTTCATTCCATTCCATTCCATTGAATTCCGTTCCATTCCATTCCATTCCGTTCCGTTCCATTCCGTTCCGTTCCTTTCCGTTGCATTCCGTTCCGTTCTACTCGGGTTGATTCCATTCTATTCCTTTCCATTCCATTCCATTCCATTCGATTCCATTGAATTCCATTCCATTCCATTCCATTCCATTGAATTCCGTTCCATTCCATTCCATTCCATTCCGTTCCGTTGAATTCCATGGAATTCCATTCCATTGAATTCCATTCCGTTCAATTCCATTGAATTCCATTCCATTCCATTCCATTCCATTCCATTCCATTCCATTCCATTCCATTGAATTCCATTCCATTCCATTCCATTCCATTCCATTCCGTTCCATTGAATTCCATTTCATTCCATTCCATTCCATTGAATTCCGTTCCATTCCATTCCATTCCGTTCCGTTCCGTTCCGTTCCGTTCCGTTCCGTTGCGTTCCGTTCCGTTCTACTCGGGTTGATTCCATTCTATTCCATTCCATTCCGTTCCGTTCCGTTCCGTTCCGTTCCGTTTCGTTCCCTTCCGTTCTACTCGGGTTGATTCCATTCTATTCCATTCCATTCCATTCGATTCCATTCGATTCCATTCGATTCCATTCCATTCCATTCCATTCCATTCCATTCCATTGAAATCCATTCCATTCCATTCCATTCCATTCCATTCCATTCCATTGAATTCCATTGAATTCCATTCCATTTAATTCCATTCCATTCCATTCAGTTCGATTCCATTGAATTCCATTCCACTCCATTCCATTCCATTCGATTCCATTGAATTACATTCCATTCCATTCCATTCCGTTCCATTCCGTTCCATTCCGTTCCTTTCCGTTCCATTCCATTGAATTCCTTTCCATTCCTTTGAATTCCGTTCCATTCCGTTCCGTTCTTTTCCATTCCGTTCCGTTCCGTTCCATTCCATTCCATTCCATTCCATTCCATTCCATTCCATTCCATTCCATTCTACTCGGGTTGATTCCATTGTATTCCATTCCATTCCATTCGAATCCATTCCATTCCATTCCATTCCATTCCATTCCGTTCTACTCGGGTTCATTCCATTCCATTCCTTTCCGTTCCGTTCCGTTCCATTCCATTCTGTTCCATTCCGTTCCATTCCATTCCATTCCATTCCATTCCGTTCTAATCGGGTTGATTCCATTCTATTCCCTTCCATTCCGTTCCGTTCCGTTCCGTTCCGTTCCGTTCCCTTCCGTTCTACTGTGGTTGATTCCATTCTATTCCATTCCATTCCATTCGATAACATTCGATTCCATTCGATTCCATTCGATTCCATTCGATTCCATTCGATTCCATTCGATTCCATTCCATTCCATTCCATTCCATTCCATTCCATTGAATTCCATTCCGTTCCGTTCCGTTCCATTCCGTTCCGTTCCGTTCCATTCCATTCCGTTCCACTCCATTGAATTCCGTTCCATTCCACTGAAATCCATTCCATTCCGTTCGATTCCATTGAATTCCGTTCCATTCCGTTCCATTCCGTTCCATTCCATTCCATCCCATTCCATTCCATTCCATTCCATTCCGTTCTACTCAGGTTGACTCCATTCTATTCCATTCCATTCCATTCGATTCCATTCCATTCCATTTCATTCCATTCCATTCCATTCCGTTCTACTCGGGTTCATTCCATTCCATTCCGTTCCGTTCCGTTCCGTTCCATTCCGTTCCGTTCCGTTCCATTCCATTCCGTTCCATTCCATTGAATTCCGTTCCATTCCATGGAATTCCATTCCATTCCATTCCATTCCATTCCATTCCATTCCATTCCATTCCATTCCATTGAATTCCATTTCATTCCATTCTATTCCATTGAATTCCGTTCCATTCCATTCCATTCCGTTCCGTTCCGTTCTGTTCGGTTCTGTTCCGTTCCGTTGCATTCCGTTCCGTTCTACTCGGGTTGATTCCATTCTATTCCATTCCATTCCATTCGATTCCATTCGATTCCATTCGATTCCATTCGATTCCATTCCATTCCATTCCATTGAATTCCATTCCATTCCATTCCATTCCATTCCATTCCATTCCATTCCATTCCATTGAATTCCATTGAATTCCATTCCATTTAATTCCATTCCATTCCATTCAATTCGATTCCATTGAATTCCATTCCACTCCATTCCATTCCATTCCATTGAATTCCATTTCATTCCATTCCATTCCATTGAATTCCGTTCCATTCCATTCCATTCCGTTCCGTTCCGTTCCGTTCCGTTCTGTTCTGTTCCGTTGCATTCCGTTCCGTTCTACTCGGGTTGATTCCATTCTATTCCATTCCATTCCATTCGACTCCATTCGATTCCATTCGATTCCATTCGATTCCATTCCATTCCATTCCATTGAATTCCAATCCATTCCATTCCATTCCATTCCATTCCATTCCATTCCATTCCATTCCATTCCATTCCGTTCTACTCGGGTTGATTCCATTCTATTCCATTCCATTCCATTCGATTCCATTCGATTCCATTCCATTCCAATCGATTCCATTCGATTCCATTCGATTCCATTCGATTCCATTCCATTCCATTCCATTGAAATCCATTCCATTCCATTCCATTCCATTCCATTTAATTCCATTCCATTCCATTCCATTGAATTCCATTGAATTCCATTCCATTCAATTCCATTCCATTCCATTCCATTCCATTCCATTGAATTCCATTCCACTCCATTCCATTCCATTCGATTCCATTGAATTCCATTCCATTCCATTCCATACCATTGAATTCGGTTCCATTCCATTCCATTCCATTCCGTTCCATTCCGTTCCATTGCGTTCCATTCCTTTCCATTCCATTGAATTCCGTTCCATTCCTTTGAATTCCGTTCCATTCCGTTCCGTTCCGTTCCATTCCGTTCCGTTCCGTTCCATTCCCTTCCATTCCATTCCATTCCATTCCATTCCATTCCATTCCATTCTACTCGGGTTGATTCCATTGTATTCCATTCCATTCCATTCGAATCCATTCCATTCCATTCCATTCCATTCCATTCCATTCCATTCCGTTCTACTCGGGTTCATTCCATTCCATTCCTTTCCGTTCCGTTCCGTTCCATTCCATTCTGTTCCATTCCGTTCTATTCCATTCCATTCCATTCCATTCCATTCCGTTCTAATCAGGTTGATTCCATTCTATTCCATTCCATTCCATTCGATTCCATTCGATTCCATTCGACTCCATTCCATTCCGTTCCATTCCATTCCATTCCATTCCATTCCATTGAATTCCATTTCATTCCATTCCATTCCATTGAATTCCGTTACATTCCATTCCATTCCGTTCCGTTCCGTTCCGTTCCGTTCCGTTCCGTTGCATTCCGTTCCGTTCTACTCGGGTTGATTCCATTCTATTCCATTGCATTCCATTCCATTCCATTCCATTCCACTCGGGTTGATCATAACATTCCGTTCCGTTTCGTTCTGTTCCGTTCCGTTCCGTTCCGTTCTACTCGGGTTGATTCCATTCTATTCCATTCCATTCCATTCTATTGAATTCCATTGAATTCCATTCCATAGAATTCCATTCCATTCAATTCCATTGAATTCCATTCCATTCCATTCCATTCCATTCCATTCCATTGAATTCCATTCCATTCCATTCCATTCCATTCCATTCCATTCCATTGAATTCCATTTCATTCCATTCCATTCCATTGAATTCCGTTCCATTCCATTCCATTCCGTTCCGTTCCATTCCGTTCCGTTCCTTTCCGTTGCATTCCGTTCCGTTCTACTCGGGTTGATTCCATTCTATTCCTTTCCATTCCATTCCATTCCATTCGATTCCATTGAATTCCATTCCATTCCATTCCATTCCATTGAATTCCGTTCCATTCCATTCCATTCCATTCCGTTCCGTTGAATTCCATGGAATTCCATTCCATTGAATTCCATTCCGTTCAATTCCATTGAATTCCATTCCATTCCATTCCATTCCATTCCATTCCATTCCATTCCATTGAATTCCATTCCATTCCATTCCATTCCATTCCATTCCGTTCCATTGAATTCCATTTCATTCCATTCCATTCCATTGAATTCCGTTCCATTCCATTCCATTCCGTTCCGTTCCGTTCCGTTCCGTTCCGTTGCGTTCCGTTCCGTTCTACTCGGGTTGATTCCATTCTATTCCATTCCATTCCGTTCCGTTCCGTTCCGTTCCGTTCCGTTTCGTTCCCTTCCGTTCTACTCTGGTTGATTCCATTCTATTCCATTCCATTCCATTCGATTCCATTCGATTCCATTCGATTCCATTCCATTCCATTCCATTCCATTCCATTGAAATCCATTCCATTCCATTCCATTCCATTCCATTCCATTCCATTGAATTCCATTGAATTCCATTCCATTTAATTCCATTCCATTCCATTCAGTTCGATTCCATTGAATTCCATTCCACTCCATTCCATTCCATTCGATTCCATTGAATTACATTCCATTCCATTCCATTCCGTTCCATTCCGTTCCATTCCGTTCCTTTCCGTTCCATTCCATTGAATTCCTTTCCATTCCTTTGAATTCCGTTCCATTCCGTTCCGTTCTTTTCCATTCCGTTCCGTTCCGTTCCATTCCATTCCATTCCATTCCATTCCATTCCATTCCATTCCATTCCATTCCATTCTACTCGGGTTGATTCCATTGTATTCCATTCCATTCCATTCGAATCCATTCCATTCCATTCCATTCCATTCCATTCCGTTCTACTCGGGTTCATTCCATTCCATTCCTTTCCGTTCCGTTCCGTTCCATTCCATTCTGTTCCATTCCGTTCCATTCCATTCCATTCCATTCCATTCCGTTCTAATCGGGTTGATTCCATTCTATTCCCTTCCATTCCGTTCCGTTCCGTTCCGTTCCGTTCCGTTCCCTTCCGTTCTACTGTGGTTGATTCCATTCTATTCCATTCCATTCCATTCGATAACATTCGATTCCATTCGATTCCATTCGATTCCATTCGATTCCATTCGATTCCATTCGATTCCATTCCATTCCATTCCATTCCATTCCATTCCATTGAATTCCATTCCGTTCCGTTCCGTTCCATTCCGTTCCGTTCCGTTCCATTCCATTCCGTTCCACTCCATTGAATTCCGTTCCATTCCACTGAAATCCATTCCATTCCGTTCGATTCCATTGAATTCCGTTCCATTCCGTTCCATTCCGTTCCATTCCATTCCATCCCATTCCATTCCATTCCATTCCATTCCGTTCTACTCAGGTTGACTCCATTCTATTCCATTCCATTCCATTCGATTCCATTCCATTCCATTTCATTCCATTCCATTCCATTCCGTTCTACTCGGGTTCATTCCATTCCATTCCGTTCCGTTCCGTTCCGTTCCATTCCGTTCCGTTCCGTTCCATTCCATTCCGTTCCATTCCATTGAATTCCGTTCCATTCCATGGAATTCCATTCCATTCCATTCCATTCCATTCCATTCCATTCCATTCCATTCCATTGAATTCCATTTCATTCCATTCTATTCCATTGAATTCCGTTCCATTCCATTCCATTCCGTTCCGTTCCGTTCTGTTCGGTTCTGTTCCGTTCCGTTGCATTCCGTTCCGTTCTACTCGGGTTGATTCCATTCTATTCCATTCCATTCCATTCGATTCCATTCGATTCCATTCGATTCCATTCGATTCCATTCCATTCCATTCCATTGAATTCCATTCCATTCCATTCCATTCCATTCCATTCCATTCCATTCCATTCCATTGAATTCCATTGAATTCCATTCCATTTAATTCCATTCCATTCCATTCAATTCGATTCCATTGAATTCCATTCCACTCCATTCCATTCCATTCCATTGAATTCCATTTCATTCCATTCCATTCCATTGAATTCCGTTCCATTCCATTCCATTCCGTTCCGTTCCGTTCCGTTCCGTTCTGTTCTGTTCCGTTGCATTCCGTTCCGTTCTACTCGGGTTGATTCCATTCTATTCCATTCCATTCCATTCGATTCCATTCGATTCCATTCGATTCCATTCGATTCCATTCCATTCCATTCCATTGAATTCCAATCCATTCCATTCCATTCCATTCCATTCCATTCCATTCCATTCCATTCCATTCCATTCCGTTCTACTCGGGTTGATTCCATTCTATTCCATTCCATTCCATTCGATTCCATTCGATTCCATTCCATTCCAATCGATTCCATTCGATTCCATTCGATTCCATTCGATTCCATTCCATTCCATTCCATTGAAATCCATTCCATTCCATTCCATTCCATTCCATTTAATTCCATTCCATTCCATTCCATTGAATTCCATTGAATTCCATTCCATTCAATTCCATTCCATTCCATTCCATTCCATTCCATTGAATTCCATTCCACTCCATTCCATTCCATTCGATTCCATTGAATTCCATTCCATTCCATTCCATACCATTGAATTCGGTTCCATTCCATTCCATTCCATTCCGTTCCATTCCGTTCCATTGCGTTCCATTCCTTTCCATTCCATTGAATTCCGTTCCATTCCTTTGAATTCCGTTCCATTCCGTTCCGTTCCGTTCCATTCCGTTCCGTTCCGTTCCATTCCCTTCCATTCCATTCCATTCCATTCCATTCCATTCCATTCCATTCTACTCGGGTTGATTCCATTGTATTCCATTCCATTCCATTCGAATCCATTCCATTCCATTCCATTCCATTCCATTCCATTCCATTCCGTTCTACTCGGGTTCATTCCATTCCATTCCTTTCCGTTCCGTTCCGTTCCATTCCATTCTGTTCCATTCCGTTCTATTCCATTCCGTTCCATTCCATTCCATTCCGTTCTAATCAGGTTGATTCCATTCTATTCCATTCCATTCCGTTCCGTTCCGTTCCGTTCCATTCCCTTGCGTTCTACTGGGGTTGATTCCATTCTATTCCATTCCATTCCATTCGATTCCATTCGATTCCATTCGATTCCATTCGATTCCATTCCATTCCATTCCATTCCATTCCATTCCATTCCATTGTATTCCGTTCCATTCCATTCCATTCCGTTCCGTTCTGTTCCGTTCTGTTCCGTTGCATTCCGTTCCGTTCTACTCTGGTTGATTCCATTCCATTCCATTCCATTCCATTCCATTCCATTCCATTCCATTCCATTCCATTCCATTCCATTCCATTGAATTCCATTGAATTCCATTCCATTTAATTCCATTCCATTCCATTCAATTCGATTCCATTGAATTCCATTCCACTCCATTCCATTCCATTCGATTCCATTGATTTCCATTCCATTCCATTCCATTCCGTTCCATTCCGTTCCATTCCGTTCCTTTCCGTTCCATTTCATTGAATTCCGTTCCATTCCTTTGAATTGCGTTCCATTCCGTTCCGTTCTGTTCCGTTCCGTTCCGTTCCATTCCATTCCATTCCATTCCATTCCATTCCATTCCATTCCATTCCATTCTACTCGGGTTGATTCCATTGTATTCCATTCCATTCCATTCGAATCCATTCCATTCCATTCCATTCCATTCCATTCCATTCCGTTCTACTCGGGTTCATTCCATTCCATTCCTTTCTGTTGCGTTCCGTTCCATTCCATTCTGTTCCATTCCGTTCCATTCCATTCCATTCCATTCCATTCCGTTGTAATCGGGTTGATTCCATTCTATTCCCTTCCATTCCGTTCCGTTCCGTTCCGTTCCGTTCCGTTCCCTTCCGTTCTACTGGGGTTGATTCCATTCTATTCCATTCCATTCCATTCGATTCCATTCGATTCCATTCGATTCCATTCGATTCTATTCGATTCCATTCCATTCCATTCCATTCCATTCCATTCCATTCCATTCCATTGAATTCCATTCCATTCCATTGAATTCCATTCCATTCCATTCCATTCCATTCCATTCCATTCCATTGAATTCCATTCAGTTCCGTTCCGTTCCATTCCGTTCCGTTCCGTTCCATTCCATTCCGTTCCATTCCATTGAATTCCGTTCCATTCCATTGAAATCCATTCCATTCCGTTCCGTTCCATTGAATTCCGTTCCATTCCGTTCCATTCCGTTCCATTCCGTTCTACTCAGGTTGACTCCATTCTATTCCATTCCATTCCATTCGATTCCATTCCATTCCATTCCATTCCATTCCATTCCATTCCATTCCATTCCGTTCTACTCGGGTTCATTCCATTCCATTCCGTTCCGTTCCGTTCCGTTCCATTCCGTTCCGTTCCGTTCCATTCCATTCCGTTCCATTCCATTGAATTCCGTTCCATTCCATGGAATTCCATTCCATTCCATTCCATTCCATTCCATTCCATTCCATTCCATTCCATTCCATTCCATTGAATTCCATTTCATTCCATTCCATTCCATTGAATTCCGTTCCATTCCATTCCATTCCGTTCCGTTCCGTTCTGTTCCGTTCTGTTCCGTTCCGTTGCATTCCGTTCCGTTCTACTCGGGTTGATTCCATTCTATTCCATTCCATTCCATTCGATTCCATTCGATTCCATTCGATTCCATTCGATTCCATTCCATTCCATTCCATTGAATTCCATTCCATTCCATTCCATTCCATTCCATTCCATTCCATTCCATTCCATTGAATTCCATTGAATTCCATTCCATTTAATTCCATTCCATTCCATTCAATTCGATTCCATTGAATTCCATTCCACTCCATTCCATTCCATTCCATTGAATTCCATTTCATTCCATTCCATTCCATTGAATTCCGTTCCATTCCATTCCATTCCGTTCCGTTCCGTTCCGTTCCGTTCTGTTCTGTTCCGTTGCATTCCGTTCCGTTCTACTCGGGTTGATTCCATTCTATTCCATTCCATTCCATTCGATTCCATTCGATTCCATTCGATTCCATTCGATTCCATTCCATTCCATTCCATTGAATTCCAATCCATTCCATTCCATTCCATTCCATTCCATTCCATTCCATTCCATTCCATTCCATTCCGTTCTACTCGGGTTGATTCCATTCTATTCCATTCCATTCCATTCGATTCCATTCGATTCCATTCCATTCCAATCGATTCCATTCGATTCCATTCGATTCCATTCGATTCCATTCCATTCCATTCCATTGAAATCCATTCCATTCCATTCCATTCCATTCCATTTAATTCCATTCCATTCCATTCCATTGAATTCCATTGAATTCCATTCCATTCAATTCCATTCCATTCCATTCCATTCCATTCCATTGAATTCCATTCCACTCCATTCCATTCCATTCGATTCCATTGAATTCCATTCCATTCCATTCCATACCATTGAATTCGGTTCCATTCCATTCCATTCCATTCCGTTCCATTCCGTTCCATTGCGTTCCATTCCTTTCCATTCCATTGAATTCCGTTCCATTCCTTTGAATTCCGTTCCATTCCGTTCCGTTCCGTTCCATTCCGTTCCGTTCCGTTCCATTCCCTTCCATTCCATTCCATTCCATTCCATTCCATTCCATTCCATTCTACTCGGGTTGATTCCATTGTATTCCATTCCATTCCATTCGAATCCATTCCATTCCATTCCATTCCATTCCATTCCATTCCATTCCGTTCTACTCGGGTTCATTCCATTCCATTCCTTTCCGTTCCGTTCCGTTCCATTCCATTCTGTTCCATTCCGTTCTATTCCATTCCATTCCATTCCATTCCATTCCGTTCTAATCAGGTTGATTCCATTCTATTCCATTCCATTCCGTTCCGTTCCGTTCCGTTCCATTCCCTTGCGTTCTACTGGGGTTGATTCCATTCTATTCCATTCCATTCCATTCGATTCCATTCGATTCCATTCGATTCCATTCGATTCCATTCCATTCCATTCCATTCCATTCCATTGTATTCCGTTCCATTCCATTCCGTTCCGTTCCGTTCCGTTGCGTTCCGTTCCGTTCTACTCGGGTTGATTCCATTCGATTCCATTCGATTCCATTCGATTTCATTCGATACCATTCCATTCCATTCCATTCCATTCCATTCCATTCCATTCCATTCCATTGAATTCCGTTCCATTCCATTCCGTTCCGTTCCGTTCCGTTCCGTTCCGTTCCGTTGCGTTCCGTTCCGTTCTACTCGGGTTGATTCCATTCTATTCCATTCCATTCCATTCGATTCCATTCGATTCCATTCCATTGAATTCCATTCCATTCCATTCCATTCCATTCCATTCCATTCCATTCCATTGAATTCCATTCCATTTAATTCCATTCCATTCCATTCAGTTCGATTCCATTGAATTCCATTCCACTCCATTCCATTCCATTCGATTCCATTGAATTACATTCCATTCCATTCCATTCCGTTCCATTCCGTTCCATTCCGTTCCTTTCCGTTCCATTCCATTGAATTCCTTTCCATTCCTTTGAATTCCGTTCCATTCCGTTCCGTTCTTTTCCATTCCGTTCCGTTCCGTTCCATTCCATTCCATTCCATTCCATTCCATTCCATTCCATTCCATTCCATTCTACTCGGGTTGATTCCATTGTATTCCATTCCATTCCATTCGAATCCATTCCATTCCATTCCATTCCATTCCATTCCGTTCTACTCGGGTTCATTCCATTCCATTCCTTTCCGTTCCGTTCCGTTCCATTCCATTCTGTTCCATTCCGTTCCATTCCATTCCATTCCATTCCGTTCTAATCGGGTTGATTCCATTCTATTCCCTTCCATTCCGTTCCGTTCCGTTCCGTTCCGTTCCGTTCCCTTCCGTTCTACTGGGGTTGATTCCATTCTATTCCATTCCATTCCATTCGATAACATTCGATTCCATTCGATTCCATTCGATTCCATTCGATTCCATTCGATTCCATTCCATTCCATTCCATTCCATTCCATTCCATTCCATTCCATTGAATTCCATTCCGTTCCGTTCCGTTCCATTCCGTTCCGTTCCGTTCCATTCCATTCCGTTCCACTCCATTGAATTCCGTTCCATTCCACTGAAATCCATTCCATTCCGTTCGATTCCATTGAATTCCGTTCCATTCCGTTCCATTCCGTTCCATTCCATTCCATTCCATTCCGTTCTACTCAGGTTGACTCCATTCTATTCCATTCCATTCCATTCGATTCCATTCCATTCCATTTCATTCCATTCCATTCCATTCCGTTCTACTCGGGTTCATTCCATTCCATTCCGTTCCGTTCCGTTCCGTTCCATTCCGTTCTGTTCCATTCCGTTCCATTCAATTCCATTCCATTCCATTCCGTTCTACTCGGTTTGATTCCATTCTGTTCCACTCCATTCCGTTCCGTTCCGTTCCGTTCCGTTCTGTTCCGTTCCACTTGGGTTGATTCCATTCAATTCCATTCCATTCCATTCGATTCCATTCGATTCCATTCGATTCCATTCGTTTCCATTCCATTCCATTCGATTCCATTCCATTCCATTCCATTCAATTCCATTGAATTCCATGCCATTCCATTCCATTCAATTCCATTCCATTGAATTCCATTGAATTCCTTTCCATTGAATTCCATTCCATTCCATTCCATTCCATTCCATTCCATTCCATTCCATTCCATTGAATTCCATTCCATTCCATTTCATAGAATTCCGTTCCATTCCATTCCATTCCATTCCATCCCATTCCATTAGATCCCATTCGATTCCTTTCGATTCCATTCGATTCCATTCTATTCCATTCCATTCCATTCCATTCCATTGAATTCCATTCCATTCCATTCCATTGCATTCCATTCCATTCCATTCCATGGAAATCCATTCCATTCAATTCCATTCCATTCCATTCCATTCCATAGAATTCCATTCCATTCCATTCCATTGCATAGAATTCCATTCCATTCCATTCCATTCCATTCCATTGAATTCCGTTCCATTCCATTCCATTCCATTCCGTTCCGTTCCGTTCCGTTCCGTTCCGTTCCGTTGCGTTCCGTTCCGTTCTACTCGGGTTGATTCCATTCTATTCCATTCCATTCCATTCGATTCCATTCGATTCCATTCGATTCCATTCGATTCCATTCGATTCCATTGAATTTCATTCCACTCCATTCCATTCCATTCCATTCCATTCCATTCCATTCCATTCCATTCCATTGAATTCCATTGAATTCCATTCCATTTAATTCCATTCCATTCCATTCCATTCGATTCTATTCCATTCCATTGAATTCCAATCCATTCCATTCCATTCCATTCCATTCCATTCCATTCCATTCCATTCCGTTCTACTCGGGTTGATTCCATTCTATTCCATTCCATTCCATTCGATTCCATTCCATTCCATTCCATTCCATTCCATTCCATTCCATTGAATTCCAATCCATTCCATTCCATTCCATTCCATTCCATTGAATTCCATTCCATTCCATTCCATTCCGTTGAATTCCGTTCCATTCCATTCCGTTCCGTTCCGTTCCGTTCCGTTCCGTTCCGATGCATTCCTTTCCGTTCTACTCGGGTTGATTCCATTCTATTCCATTCCATTCCATTCCTTTCCATTCGTTTCCATTCGATTCCATTCGATTCCATTCCATTCCATTCCATTCCATTCCATTCCATTCCATTCCATTCCATTCCATTGAATTCCATTGAATTCCATTCCATTTAATTTCATTCCTTTCCATTCCATTCGATTCCATTGAATTCCATTCCACTCCTTTCCATTCCATTCGATTCCATTGAATTCCATTCCATTCCATTCCATTCCATTGAATTCCGTTCCATTCCATTCCATTCCATTCCGTTCCATTCCGTTCCATTCCGTTCCATTCCTTTGCATTCCATTGAATTCCGTTCCATTCCTTTGAATTCCGTTCCATTCCGTTCCGTTCCGTTCCTTTCCGTTCCGTTCCGTTCCATTCCATTCCATTCCATTCCATTCCATTCCATTCTACTCGGGTTGATTCCATTGTATTCCATTCCATTCCATTCGAATCCATTCCATTCCATTCCATTCCATTCCGTTCTACTCGGGTTCATTCCATTCCATTCCTTTCCGTTCCGTTCCGTTCCATTCAATTCTGTTCCATTCCGTTCTATTCTATTCCATTCCATTCCATTCCATTCCGTTCTACTCGGGTTGATTCCATTCTATTCCATTCCATTCCATTCCATTCCATTCCATTGAATTCCAATCCATTCCATTCCATTCCATTCCATTCCATTCCATTGAATTCCATTTCATTTCATTCCATTCCATTGAATTCCAATCCATTCCATTCCATTCCATTCCATTCCATTCCGTTCTACTCGGGTTGATTCCATTATATTCCATTCCATTCCATTCGATTCCATTCCATTCCAATCAATTCCATTCGATTCCATTCGATTCCATTCGATTCCATTCCATTCCATTCCATTGAATTCCATTCCATTCCATTCCATTCCATTCCATTGAATTCCATTTCATTCCATTCCATTCCATTGAATTCCGTTCCATTCCATTCCATTCCGTTCCGTTCCGTTCCGTTCCGTTCCGTTCCGTTCCGTTGCATTCCTTTCCGTTCTACTCGGGTTGATTCCATTCTATTCCATTCCATTCCATTCCATTCCATTCGTTTCCATTCGATTCCATTCGATTCCATTCCATTCCATTCCATTCCATTCCATTCCATTGAATTCCATTGAATTCCATTCCATTTAATTTCATTCCTTTCCATTCCATTCGATTCCATTGAATTCCATTCCACTCCTTTCCATTCCATTCGATTCCATTGAATTCCATTCCATTCCATTCCATTCCATTGAATTCCGTTCCATTCCATTCCATTCCATTCCGTTCCATTCCGTTCCATTCCGTTCCATTCCTTTCCATTCCATTGAATTCCGTTCCATTCCTTTGAATTCCGTTCCATTCCGTTCCGTTCCGTTCCATTCCGTTCCGTTCCATTCCATTCCATTCCATTCCATTCCATTCCATTCCATTCCATTCTACTCGGGTTGATTCCATTGTATTCCATTCCATTCCCTTCGAATCCATTCCATTCCATTCCATTCCATTCCGTTCTACTCGGGTTCATTCCATTCCATTCCTTTCCGTTCCGTTCCGTTCCATTCAATTCTGTTCCATTCCGTTCTATTCTATTCCATTCCATTCCATTCCATTCAGTTCTAATCAGGTTGACTCCATTCTATTCCATTCCATTCCGTTCCGTTCCGTTCCGTTCCGTTCCCTTGCGTTCTACTGGGTTTGATTCCATTCTATTCCATTCCATTCCATTCGATTCCATTCGATTCCATTCGACTCCATTCCATTCCATTCCATTCCATTCCATTCCATTCCATTCCGTTCTACTCGGGTTCATTCCATTCCATTCCTTTCCGTTCCGTTCCGTTCCATTCAATTCTGTTCCATTCCGTTCTATTCTATTCCATTCCATTCCATTCCATTCAGTTCTAATCAGGTTGATTCCATTCTATTCCATTCCATTCCGTTCCGTTCCGTTCCGTTCCGTTCCCTTGCGTTCTACTGGGGTTGATTCCGTTCTATTCCATTCCATTCCATTCGATTCCATTCGATTCCATTCGACTCCATTCCATTCCGTTCCATTCCATTCCATTCCATTCCATTCCATTGAATTCCATTTCATTCCATTCCATTCCATTGAATTCCGTTACATTCCATTCCATTCCGTTCCGTTCCGTTCCGTTCCGTTCCGTTCCGTTGCATTCCGTTCCGTTCTACTCGGGTTGATTCCATTCTATTCCATTGCATTCCATTCCATTCCATTCCATTCCACTCGGGTTGATCATAACATTCCGTTCCGTTTCGTTCTGTTCCGTTCCGTTCCGTTCCGTTCTACTCGGGTTGATTCCATTCTATTCCATTCCATTCCATTCTATTGAATTCCATTGAATTCCATTCCATTGAATTCCATTCCATTCAATTCCATTGAATTCCATTCCATTCCATTCCATTCCATTCCATTCCATTGAATTCCATTCCATTCCATTCCATTCCATTCCATTCCATTCCATTGAATTCCATTTCATTCCATTCCATTCCATTGAATTCCGTTCCATTCCATTCCATTCCGTTCCGTTCCATTCCGTTCCGTTCCTTTCCGTTGCATTCCGTTCCGTTCTACTCGGGTTGATTCCATTCTATTCCTTTCCATTCCATTCCATTCCATTCGATTCCATTGAATTCCATTCCATTCCATTCCATTCCATTGAATTCCGTTCCATTCCATTCCATTCCATTCCGTTCCGTTGAATTCCATGGAATTCCATTCCATTGAATTCCATTCCGTTCAATTCCATTGAATTCCATTCCATTCCATTCCATTCCATTCCATTCCATTCCATTGAATTCCATTCCATTCCATTCCATTCCATTCCATTCCATTCCGTTCCATTGAATTCCATTTCATTCCATTCCATTCCATTGAATTCCGTTCCATTCCATTCCATTCCGTTCCGTTCCGTTCCGTTCCGTTCCGTTGCGTTCCGTTCCGTTCTACTCGGGTTGATTCCATTCTATTCCATTCCATTCCGTTCCGTTCCGTTCCGTTCCGTTCCGTTTCGTTCCCTTCCGTTCTACTCTGGTTGATTCCATTCTATTCCATTCCATTCCATTCGATTCCATTCGATTCCATTCGATTCCATTCCATTCCATTCCATTCCATTCCATTGAAATCCATTCCATTCCATTCCATTCCATTCCATTCCATTCCATTGAATTCCATTGAATTCCATTCCATTTAATTCCATTCCATTCCATTCCATTCGATTCCATTGAATTCCATTCCACTCCATTCCATTCCATTCGATTCCATTGAATTCCATTCCATTCCATTCCATTCCATTGAATTCCGTTCCATTCCATTCCATTCCATTCCGTTCCATTCCGTTCCATTCCGTTCCATTCCATTGAATTCCGCTCCATTCCTTTGAATTCCGTTCCATTCCGTTCCGTTCCGTTCCATTCCGTTCCGTTCCGTTCCATTCCATTTCATTCCATTCCATTCCATTCCATTCCATTCCATTCCATTCTACTCGGGTTGATTCCATTGTATTCCATTCCATTCCATTCAAATCCATTCCATTCCATTCCATTCCATTCCGTTCTACTCGGGTTCATTCCATTCCATTCCTTTCCGTTCCGTTCCGTTCCATTACATTTTGTTCCATTCCGTTCCATTCCATTCCATTCCATTCCATTCCGTTCTAATCGGGTTGATTCCGTTCCATTCCATTCCATTCCGTTCCATTCCGTTCCGTTCCGTTCCGTTCCGTTCCGTTGCATTCCGTTCCGTTCTACTCGGGTTGATTCCATTCTATTCCATTCCATTCCATTCGATTCCATTCGATTCCATTCGATTCCATTCGATTCCATTCGATTCGATTCCATTCCATTGAATTCCATTCCATTCCATTCCATTCCATTCCATTCCATTCCATTGAATTCCATTGAATTCCACTCCATTTAATACCATTCCATTCCATTCCATTCGATTCCATTGAATTCCATTCCACTCCATTCCATTCCATTCGATTCCATTGAATTCCATTCCATTCCATTCCATTCCATTCCATTGAATTCCGTTCCATTCCATTCCATTCCATTCCGTTCCATTCCGTTCCATTCCGTTCCATTCCGTTCCATTCCATTGAATTCCGTTCCATTCCTTTGAATTCTGTTCCATTCCGTTCCATTCCGTTCCATTCCGTTCCGTTCCGTTCCATTCCATTCCATTCCATTCCATTCCATTCCATTCCATTCCATTCTTTTCCATTCCATTCCATTCCATTCTACTCGGGTTGATTTCATTGTATTCCATTCCATTCCATTCGAATCCATTCCATTCCATTCCATTCCATTCCATTCCATTCCATTCCGTTCTACTCGGGTTCATTCCATTCCATTCCTTTCCGTTCCGTTCCGTTCCATTCCATTCTGTTTCATTCCGTTCCATTCCATTCCATTCCGTTCCATTCCGTTCTAATCGGGTTGGTACCATTCTATTCCATTCCATTCCGTTCTGCTCCGTTCCGTTCCGTTCCGTTCCTTTCCCTTCCTTTCTACTGGGGTTGATACCATTCTATTCCATTCCATTCCATTCGATTCCATTCGATTCCATTCGATTCCATTCGATTCCATTCGATTCCATTCGATTCCATTCCATTCCATTCCATTCCATTCCATTCCATTCCATTGAATTCCGTTCCATTCCATTCCGTTCCGTTCCGTTCCGTTCCGTTCCATTGCATTCCGTTCCATTCTACTCGGGTTGATTCCATTCTATTCCATTCCATTCCATTCCATTCCATTCGATTCCATTCGATTCCATTCGATTCCATTCCATTCCATTCCATTGAATTCCATTCCATTCCATTCCATTCCATTCCATTCCATTCCATTCCATTGAATTCCATTGAATTCCATTCCATTTAATTCCATTCCATTCCATTCAATTCGATTCCATTGAATTCCATTCCACTCCATTCCATTCCATTCGATTCCATTGAATTCCATTCCATTCCATTCCACTCCGTTCCATTCCGTTCCATTCCGTTCCTTTCCGTTCCATTCCATTGATTTCCGTTCCATTCCTTTGAATTCCGTTCCATTCCGTTCCGTTCCGTTCCATTCCGTTCCGTTCCGTTCCATTCCATTCCATTCCATTCCATTCCATTCCATTCCATTCCATTCTTCTCGGGTTGATTCCATTGTATTTCTTTCCATTCCATTCGAATCCATTCCATTCCATTCCATTCCATTCCATTCCGTTCTACTCGGGTTCATTCCATTCCATTCCTTTCCGTTCCGTTCCGTTCCATTCCATTCTGTTCCATTCCGTTCCATTCCATTCCATTCCATTCCATTCCGTTCTAATCGGGTTGATTCCATTCTATTCCCTTCCATTCCGTTCCGTTCCGTTCCGTTCCGTTCCGTTCCCTTGCGTTCTACTGGGGTTGATTCCATTCTATTCCATTCCATTCCATTCGATTCCATTCGATTCCATTCGATTCCATTCGATTCCATTCGATTCCATTCGATTCCATTCCATTCCATTCCATTACATTCCTTTCCATTCCATTCCATTCCATTGAATTCCATTCCATTCCATACCATTCCATTGAATTCCGTTCCATTCCATTCCATTAAATTCCATTCCATTCCATTCCGTTCCATTCCATTCCATTCCATTGAATTCCATTCCATAGAATTCCATTTCATTCCATTCCATTGAATTCCATTCCATTGAATTCCATTCCATTCCATTCCATTCCATTCCATTGAATTCCATTCCGTTCCGTTCCGTTCCATTCCGTTCCGTTCCGTTCCATTCCATTCCGTTCCTTTCCATTGAATTCCGTTCCATTCCATTGAAATCCATTCCATTCCGTTCCATTCCATTGATTTCCGTTCCATTCCGTTCCATTCCGTTCCATTCCGTTCCATTCCGTTCTACTCTGGTTGACTCCATTCTATTCCATTCCATTCCATTCGATTCCATTCCATTCCATTCCATTCCATTCCATTCCATTCCGTTCTACTCGGGTTCATTCCATTCCATTCCGTTCCGTTCCGTTCCATTCCATTCCGTTCTGTTCCATTCCGTTACATTCAATTCCATTCCATTCCATTCCGTTCTACTCGGTTTGATTCCATTCTATTCCACTCCATTCCGTTCCGTTCCGTTCCGTTCCGTTCCATTCCGTTCCGTTCCACTTGGGTTGATTCCATTCTATTCCATTCCATTCCATTCGATTCCATTCGATTCCACTCGATTCCATTCGTTTCCATTCCATTCCATTCGATTCCATTCGATTCCATTCCATTCCATTGAATTTCATTCCATTCCATTCCATTCCATTCCATTCCATTCCATTCCATTCCATTGAATTCCATTGAATTCCATTCCATTTAATTCCATTCCATTCCATTCCATTCGATTCCATTCCATTCCATTGAATTCCAATCCATTCCATTCCATTCCATTCCATTCCATTCCGTTCTACTCGGGTTGATTCCATTCTATTCCATTCCATTCCATTCGATTCCATTCCATTTCATTCCATTCCATTGAATTCCAATCCATTCCATTCCATTCCATTCCATTCCATTCCATTCCATTCCGTTCTACTCGGGGTGATTCCATTATATTCCATTCCATTCCATTCGATTCCATTCCATTCCAATCAATTCCATTCGATTCCATTCGATTCCATTCGATTCCATTCCATTCCATTCCATTGAATTCCATTCCATTCCATTCCATTCCATTCCATTCCATTGAATTCCATTTCATTCCATTCCATTCCATTGAATTCCGTTCCATTCCATTCCATTCCGTTCCGTTCCGTTCCGTTCCGTTCCGTTCCGTTGCATTCCTTTCCGTTCTACTCGGGTTGATTCCATTCTATTCCATTCCATTCCATTCCATTCCATTCCATTCCATTCGATTCCATTCGATTCCATTCCATTCCATTCCATTGAAATCCATTCCATTCCATTCCATTCCATTCCATTCCATTACATTCCATTGAATTCCTTTGAATTCCATTCCATTTAATTCCATTCCATTCCATTCCATTCGATTCCATTGAATTCCATTCCACTCCATTCCATTCCATTCGATTCCATTGAATTCCATTCCATTCCATTCCATTCCATTGAATTCCGTTCCATTCCATTCCATTCCATTCCGTTCCATTCCGTTCCATTCCGTTCCATTCCTTTCCATTCCATTGAATTCCGTTCCATTCCTTTGAATTCCGTTCCATTCCGTTCCGTTCCGTTCCATTCCGTTCCGTTCCGTTCCATTCCGTTCCATTCCATTCCATTCCACTCCATTCCATTCCATTCCATTCCATTCTACTCTGGTTGATTCCATTGTATTCCATTCCATTCCATTCGAATCCATTCCATTGCATTCCATTCCATTCCGTTCTACTCGGGTTCATTCCATTCCATTCTTTCCGTTCCGTTCAGTTCCATTCCATTCTGTTCCATTCCGTTCCATTCCATTCCATTCCATTCCATTCCGTTCTAATCGGGTTGATTGCATTCTATTCCATTCCATTCCGTTCCGTTCCGTTCCGTTCCCTTGCGTTCTACTGGGGTTGATTCCATTCTACTCCATTCCATTCCATTCGATTCCATTCGATTCCATTCCATTCCATTCCATTCCATTCCATTCCATTCCATTGCATTGAATTCCATTGCATTCCATTCCGTTCCGTTCCGTTCCGTTCCGTTCCGTTCCCTTCCGTTCCGTTGCGTTCCTTTCCGTTCTACTCGGGTGGATTCCATTCTATTCCATTCCATTCCATTCCATTCCATTCGATTCCATTCGATTCCATTCGATTCCATTCCATTCCATTCCATTGAATTCCATTCCATTTAATTCCATTCCATTCCATTCAATTCGATTCCATTGAATTCCATTCCACTCCATTCCATTCCATTCGATTCCATTGAATTCCATTCCATTCCATTCCACTCCGTTCCATTCCGTTCCATTCCGTTCCTTTCCGTTCCATTCCATTGATTTCCGTTCCATTCCTTTGAATTCCGTTCCATTCCGTTCCGTTCCGTTCCATTCAGTTCCGTTCCGTTCCATTCCATTCCATTCCATTCCATTCCATTCCATTCTTCTCGGGTTGATTCCATTGTATTTCTTTCCATTCCATTCGAATCCATTCCATTCCATTCCATTCCATTCCATTCCATTCCATTCCGTTCTACTCCGGTTCATTCCATTCCATTCCTTTCCGTTCCGTTCCGTTCCATTCCATTCTGTTCCATTCCGTTCCATTCCATTCCATTCCATTCCATTCCGTTCTAATCGGGTTGATTCCATTCTATTCCCTTCCATTCCGTTCCGTTCCGTTCCGTTCCGTTCCGTTCCCTTGCGTTCTACTGGGGTTGATTCCATTCTATTCCATTCCATTCCATTCGATTCCATTCGATTCCATTCGATTCCAATCGATTCCATTCGATTCCATTCGATTCCATTCCATTCCATTCCATTACATTCCTTTCCATTCCATTCCATTCCATTGAATTCCATTCCATTCCATACCATTCCATTGAATTCCGTTCCATTCCATTCCATTAAATTCCATTCCATTCCATTCCGTTCCATTCCATTCCATTCCATTGAATTCCATTCCATTGAATTCCATTTCATTCCATTCCATTGAATTCCATTCCATTGAATTCCATTCCATTCCATTCCATTCCATTCCATTCCATTGAATTCCATTCCGTTCCGTTCCGTTCCATTCCGTTCCGTTCCGTTCCATTCCATTCCGTTCCTTTCCATTGAATTCCGTTCCATTCCATTGAAATCCATTCCATTCCGTTCCATTCCATTGATTTCCGTTCCATTCCGTTCCATTCCGTTCCATTCCGTTCCATTCCGTTCTACTCTGGTTGACTCCATTCTATTCCATTCCATTCCATTCGATTCCATTCCATTCCATTCCATTCCATTCCATTCCATTCCGTTCTACTCGGGTTCATTCCATTCCATTCCGTTCCGTTCCGTTCCATTCCATTCCGTTCTGTTCCATTCCGTTACATTCAATTCCATTCCATTCCATTCCGTTCTACTCGGTTTGATTCCATTCTATTCCACTCCATTCCGTTCCGTTCCGTTCCGTTCCGTTCCATTCCGTTCAGTTCCACTTGGGTTGATTCCATTCTATTCCATTCCATTCCATTCGATTCCATTCGATTCCACTCGATTCCATTCGTTTCCATTCCATTCCATTCGATTCCATTCCATTCCATTCAATTCCATTGAATTCCATGCCATTCCATTCCATTCCATTCCATTCCATTCCATTGAATTCCATTGAATTCCTTTCCATTGAATTCCATTCCATTCAATTCCATTCCATTCCATTCCATTCCGTTAGATCCCATTCGATTCCTTTCGATTCCATTCGATTCCATTCTATTCCATTCCATTCCATTCCATTGAATTCCATTCCATTCCATTCCATTCCATTCCATTCCATTCCATTGAATTCCATTCCATTCCATTCCATTCCATTCCATTCCATTCCATTCCATTCCATTCCATTCCATTCCATTCCATTCCATTGAATTCCATTGAATTCCATTCCATTTAATTCCATTCCATTCCATTCAATTCGATTCCATTGAATTCCATTCCACTCCATTCCATTCCATTCGATTCCATTGAATTCCATTCCATTCCATTCCACTCCGTTCCATTCCGTTCCATTCCGTTCCTTTCCGTTCCATTCCATTGATTTCCGTTCCATTCCTTTGAATTCCGTTCCATTCCGTTCCGTTCCGTTCCATTCCGTTCCGTTCCGTTCCATTCCATTCCATTCCATTCCATTCCATTCCATTCCATTCCATTCTTCTCGGGTTGATTCCATTGTATTTCTTTCCATTCCATTCGAATCCATTCCATTCCATTCCATTCCATTCCATTCCGTTCTACTCGGGTTCATTCCATTCCATTCCTTTCCGTTCCGTTCCGTTCCATTCCATTCTGTTCCATTCCGTTCCATTCCATTCCATTCCATTCCATTCCGTTCTAATCGGGTTGATTCCATTCTATTCCCTTCCATTCCGTTCCGTTCCGTTCCGTTCCGTTCCGTTCCCTTGCGTTCTACTGGGGTTGATTCCATTCTATTCCATTCCATTCCATTCGATTCCATTCGATTCCATTCGATTCCATTCGATTCCATTCGATTCCATTCGATTCCATTCCATTCCATTCCATTACATTCCTTTCCATTCCATTCCATTCCATTGAATTCCATTCCATTCCATACCATTCCATTGAATTCCGTTCCATTCCATTCCATTAAATTCCATTCCATTCCATTCCGTTCCATTCCATTCCATTCCATTGAATTCCATTCCATAGAATTCCATTCCATTCCATTCCATTCCATTCCATTGAATTCCATTCCGTTCCGTTCCGTTCCATTCCGTTCCGTTCCGTTCCATTCCATTCCGTTCCTTTCCATTGAATTCCGTTCCATTCCATTGAAATCCATTCCATTCCGTTCCATTCCATTGATTTCCGTTCCATTCCGTTCCATTCCGTTCCATTCCGTTCCATTCCGTTCTACTCTGGTTGACTCCATTCTATTCCATTCCATTCCATTCGATTCCATTCCATTCCATTCCATTCCATTCCATTCCATTCCGTTCTACTCGGGTTCATTCCATTCCATTCCGTTCCGTTCCGTTCCATTCCATTCCGTTCTGTTCCATTCCGTTACATTCAATTCCATTCCATTCCATTCCGTTCTACTCGGTTTGATTCCATTCTATTCCACTCCATTCCGTTCCGTTCCGTTCCGTTCCGTTCCATTCCGTTCCGTTCCACTTGGGTTGATTCCATTCTATTCCATTCCATTCCATTCGATTCCATTCGATTCCACTCGATTCCATTCGTTTCCATTCCATTCCATTCGATTCCATTCGATTCCATTCCATTCCATTGAATTTCATTCCATTCCATTCCATTCCATTCCATTCCATTCCATTCCATTCCATTGAATTCCATTGAATTCCATTCCATTTAATTCCATTCCATTCCATTCCATTCGATTCCATTCCATTCCATTGAATTCCAATCCATTCCATTCCATTCCATTCCATTCCATTCCGTTCTACTCGGGTTGATTCCATTCTATTCCATTCCATTCCATTCGATTCCATTCCATTTCATTCCATTCCATTGAATTCCAATCCATTCCATTCCATTCCATTCCATTCCATTCCATTCCATTCCGTTCTACTCGGGGTGATTCCATTATATTCCATTCCATTCCATTCGATTCCATTCCATTCCAATCAATTCCATTCGATTCCATTCGATTCCATTCGATTCCATTCCATTCCATTCCATTGAATTCCATTCCATTCCATTCCATTCCATTCCATTCCATTGAATTCCATTTCATTCCATTCCATTCCATTGAATTCCGTTCCATTCCATTCCATTCCGTTCCGTTCCGTTCCGTTCCGTTCCGTTCCGTTGCATTCCTTTCCGTTCTACTCGGGTTGATTCCATTCTATTCCATTCCATTCCATTCCATTCCATTCCATTCCATTCGATTCCATTCGATTCCATTCCATTCCATTCCATTGAAATCCATTCCATTCCATTCCATTCCATTCCATTCCATTACATTCCATTGAATTCCTTTGAATTCCATTCCATTTAATTCCATTCCATTCCATTCCATTCGATTCCATTGAATTCCATTCCACTCCATTCCATTCCATTCGATTCCATTGAATTCCATTCCATTCCATTCCATTCCATTGAATTCCGTTCCATTCCATTCCATTCCATTCCGTTCCATTCCGTTCCATTCCGTTCCATTCCTTTCCATTCCATTGAATTCCGTTCCATTCCTTTGAATTCCGTTCCATTCCGTTCCGTTCCGTTCCATTCCGTTCCGTTCCGTTCCATTCCGTTCCATTCCATTCCATTCCACTCCATTCCATTCCATTCCATTCCATTCTACTCTGGTTGATTCCATTGTATTCCATTCCATTCCATTCGAATCCATTCCATTGCATTCCATTCCATTCCGTTCTACTCGGGTTCATTCCATTCCATTCTTTCCGTTCCGTTCAGTTCCATTCCATTCTGTTCCATTCCGTTCCATTCCATTCCATTCCATTCCATTCCGTTCTAATCGGGTTGATTGCATTCTATTCCATTCCATTCCGTTCCGTTCCGTTCCGTTCCGTTCCCTTGCGTTCTACTGGGGTTGATTCCATTCTACTCCATTCCATTCCATTCGATTCCATTCGATTCCATTCCATTCCATTCCATTCCATTCCATTCCATTCCATTGCATTGAATTCCATTGCATTCCATTCCGTTCCGTTCCGTTCCGTTCCGTTCCGTTCCCTTCCGTTCCGTTGCGTTCCTTTCCGTTCTACTCGGGTGGATTCCATTCTATTCCATTCCATTCCATTCCATTCCATTCGATTCCATTCGATTCCATTCGATTCCATTCCATTCCATTCCATTGAATTCCATTCCATTTAATTCCATTCCATTCCATTCAATTCGATTCCATTGAATTCCATTCCACTCCATTCCATTCCATTCGATTCCATTGAATTCCATTCCATTCCATTCCACTCCGTTCCATTCCGTTCCATTCCGTTCCTTTCCGTTCCATTCCATTGATTTCCGTTCCATTCCTTTGAATTCCGTTCCATTCCGTTCCGTTCCGTTCCATTCAGTTCCGTTCCGTTCCATTCCATTCCATTCCATTCCATTCCATTCCATTCTTCTCGGGTTGATTCCATTGTATTTCTTTCCATTCCATTCGAATCCATTCCATTCCATTCCATTCCATTCCATTCCATTCCATTCCGTTCTACTCCGGTTCATTCCATTCCATTCCTTTCCGTTCCGTTCCGTTCCATTCCATTCTGTTCCATTCCGTTCCATTCCATTCCATTCCATTCCATTCCGTTCTAATCGGGTTGATTCCATTCTATTCCCTTCCATTCCGTTCCGTTCCGTTCCGTTCCGTTCCGTTCCCTTGCGTTCTACTGGGGTTGATTCCATTCTATTCCATTCCATTCCATTCGATTCCATTCGATTCCATTCGATTCCAATCGATTCTATTCGATTCCATTCGATTCCATTCCATTCCATTCCATTACATTCCTTTCCATTCCATTCCATTCCATTGAATTCCATTCCATTCCATACCATTCCATTGAATTCCGTTCCATTCCATTCCATTAAATTCCATTCCATTCCATTCCGTTCCATTCCATTCCATTCCATTGAATTCCATTCCATTGAATTCCATTTCATTCCATTCCATTGAATTCCATTCCATTGAATTCCATTCCATTCCATTCCATTCCATTCCATTCCATTGAATTCCATTCCGTTCCGTTCCGTTCCATTCCGTTCCGTTCCGTTCCATTCCATTCCGTTCCTTTCCATTGAATTCCGTTCCATTCCATTGAAATCCATTCCATTCCGTTCCATTCCATTGATTTCCGTTCCATTCCGTTCCATTCCGTTCCATTCCGTTCCATTCCGTTCTACTCTGGTTGACTCCATTCTATTCCATTCCATTCCATTCGATTCCATTCCATTCCATTCCATTCCATTCCATTCCATTCCGTTCTACTCGGGTTCATTCCATTCCATTCCGTTCCGTTCCGTTCCATTCCATTCCGTTCTGTTCCATTCCGTTACATTCAATTCCATTCCATTCCATTCCGTTCTACTCGGTTTGATTCCATTCTATTCCACTCCATTCCGTTCCGTTCCGTTCCGTTCCGTTCCATTCCGTTCAGTTCCACTTGGGTTGATTCCATTCTATTCCATTCCATTCCATTCGATTCCATTCGATTCCACTCGATTCCATTCGTTTCCATTCCATTCCATTCGATTCCATTCCATTCCATTCAATTCCATTGAATTCCATGCCATTCCATTCCATTCCATTCCATTCCATTCCATTGAATTCCATTGAATTCCTTTCCATTGAATTCCATTCCATTCCATTCCATTCCATTCCATTCCGTTAGATCCCATTCGATTCCTTTCGATTCCATTCGATTCCATTCTATTCCATTCCATTCCATTCCATTGAATTCCATTCCATTCCATTCCATTCCATTCCATTCCATTCCATTGAATTCCATTCCATTCCATTCCATTCCATTCCATTCCATTCCATTTCATTCCATAGAATTCCATTCCATTCCATTCCATTCCATTGAATTCCGTTCCATTCCATTCCGTTCCGTTCCGTTCCGTTCCGTTCCGTTGCGTTCCGTTCCGTTCTACTCGGGTTGATTCCATTCTATTCCATTCCATTCCATTAGATTCCATTCGATTCCATTCGATTCCATTCGATTCCATTCAATTCCATTCCATTCCATTGAATTTCATTCCATTCCATTCCATTCCATTCCATTCCATTCCATTCCATTGAATTCCATTGAATTCCATTCCATTTAATTCCATTCCATTCCATTCCATTCGATTCCATTCCATTCCATTGAATTCCAATCCATTCCATTCCATTCCATTCCATTCCATTCCGTTCTACTCGGGTTGATTCCATTCTATTCCATTCCATTCCATTCGATTCCATTCCATTTCATTCCATTCCATTGAATTCCAATCCATTCCATTCCATTCCATTCCATTCCATTCCATTCCATTCCGTTCTACTCGGGTTGATTCCATTATATTCCATTCCATTCCATTCGATTCCATTCCATTCCAATCAATTCCATTCGATTCCATTCGATTCCATTCGATTCCATTCCATTCCATTCCATTGAATTCCATTCCATTCCATTCCATTCCATTCCATTGAATTCCATTTCATTCCATTCCATTCCATTGAATTCCGTTCCATTCCATTCCATTCCGTTCCGTTCCGTTCCGTTCCGTTCCGTTCCGTTGCATTCCTTTCCGTTCTACTCGGGTTGATTCCATTCTATTCCATTCCATTCCATTCCATTCCATTCGATTCCATTCGATTCCATTCGATTCCATTCCATTCCATTCCATTGAAATCCATTCCATTCCATTCCATTCCATTCCATTACATTACATTACATTGAATTCCTTTGAATTCCATTCCATTTAATTCCATTCCATTCCATTCCATTCGATTCCATTGAATTCCATTCCACTCCATTCCATTCCATTCGATTCCATTGAATTCCATTCCATTCCATTCCATTCCATTGAATTCCGTTCCATTCCATTCCATTCCATTCCGTTCCATTCCGTTCCATTCCGTTCCATTCCTTTCCATTCCATTGAATTCCGTTCCATTCCTTTGAATTCCGTTCCATTCCGTTCCGTTCCGTTCCATTCCGTTCCGTTCCGTTCCATTCCATTCCATTCCATTCCATTCCACTCCATTCCATTCCATTCCATTCCATTCTACTCGGGTTGATTCCATTGTATTCCATTCCATTCCATTCGAATCCATTCCATTGCATTCCATTCCATTCCGTTCTACTCGGGTTCATTCCATTCCATTCTTTCCGTTCCGTTCCGTTCCATTCCATTCTGTTCCATTCCGTTCCATTCCATTCCATTCCATTCCATTCCGTTCTAATCGGGTTGATTCCATTCTATTCCATTCCATTCCGTTCCGTTCCGTTCCGTTCCGTTCCCTTGCGTTCTACTGGGGTTGATTCCATTCTACTCCATTCCATTCCATTCGATTCCATTCGATTCCATTCGATTCCATTCCATTCCATTCCATTCCATTCCATTCCATTCCATTCCATTGCATTGAATTCCATTGCATTCCATTCCGTTCCGTTCCGTTCCGTTCCGTTCCGTTCCGTTCCATTCCGTTCCGTTCCACTTGGGTTGATTCCATTCTATTCCATTCCATTCCATTCGATTCCATTCGATTCCAGTCGATTCCATTCGTTTCCATTCCATTCCATTCGATTCCATTCCATTCCATTCAATTCCATTGAATTCCATGCCATTCCATTCCATTCCATTCCATTCCATTCCATTGAATTCCATTGAATTCCTTTCCATTGAATTCCATTCCATTCCATTCCATTCCATTCCATTCCATTAGATCCCATTCGATTCCTTTCGATTCCATTCGATTCCATTCTATTCCATTCCATTCCATTCCATTGAATTCCATTCCATTCCATTCCATTCCATTCCATTCCATTGAATTCCATTCCATTCCATTCCATTCCATTCCATTCCATTCCATTTCATTCCATAGAATTCCATTCCATTCCATTCCATTCCGTTGAATTCCGTTCCATTCCATTCCGTTCCGTTCCGTTCCGTTCCGTTCCGTTGCGCTCCGTTCCGTTCTACTCGGGTTGATTCCATTCTATTCCATTCCATTCCATTAGATTCCATTCGATTCCATTCGATTCCATTGGATTCCATTCGATTCCATTCCATTCCATAGAATTTCATTCCATTCCATTCCATTCCATTCCATTCCATTCCATTGAATTCCATTGAATTCCATTCCATTTAATTCCATTCCATTCCATTCCATTCGATTCCATTCCATTCCATTGAATTCCAATCCATTCCATTCCATTCCATTCCATTCGATTCCATTCCATTCCGTTCTACTCGGGTTGATTCCATTCTATTCCATTCCATTCCATTCGATTCCATTCCATTTCATTCCATTCCATTGAATTCCAATCCATTCCATTCCATTCCATTCCATTCCATTCCATTCCATTCCATTCCATTCCGTTCTACTCGGGTTGATTCCATTATATTCCATTCCATTCCATTCGATTCCATTCCATTCCAATCAATTCCATTCGATTCCATTCGATTCCATTCGATTCCATTCCATTCCATTCCATTGAATTCCATTCCATTCCATTCCATTCCATTCCATTCCATTGAATTCCATTTCATTCCATTCCATTCCATTGTATTCCGTTCCATTCCATTCCATTCCGTTCCGTTCCGTTCCGTTCCGTTCCGTTCCGTTCCGTTCCGTTGCATTCCTTTCCGTTCTACTCGGGTTGATTCCATTCTATTCTATTCCATTCCATTCCATTCCATTCCATTCGATTCCATTCGATTCCATTCGATTCCATTCCATTCCATTCCATTGAAATCCATTCCATTCCATTCCATTCCATTCCATTCCATTCCATTACATTCCATTGAATTCCTTTGAATTCCATTCCATTTAATTCCATTCCATTCCATTCCATTCGATTCCATTGAATTCCATTCCACTCCATTCCATTCCATTCGATTCCATTGAATTCCATTCCATTCCATTCCATTCCATTGAATTCCGTTCCATTCCATTCCATTCCATTCCGTTCCATTCCGTTCCATTCCGTTCCATTCCTTTCCATTCCATTGAATTCCGTTCCATTCCTTTGAATTCCGTTCCATTCCGTTCCGTTCCGTTCCATTCTGTTCCGTCCCGTTCCATTCCGTTCCATTCCATTCCATTCCATTCCATTCCATTCCATTCCATTCCATTCCTTTCTACTCGGGTTGATTCCATTGTATTCCATTCCATTCCATTCAAATCCATTCCATTGCATTCCATTCCATTCCGTTCTACTCGGGTTCATTCCATTCCATTCTTTCCGTTCCGTTCCGTTCCATTCCATTCTGTTCCATTCCGTTCCATTCCATTCCATTCCATTCCATTCCATTCCGTTCTAATCGGGTTGATTCCATTCTATTCCATTCCATTCCGTTCCGTTCCGTTCCGTTCCGTTCCCTTGCGTTCTACTGGGGTTGATTCCATTCTACTCCATTCCATTCCATTCGATTCCATTCGATTCCATTCGATTCCATTCCATTCCATTCCATTCCATTCCATTCCATTGCATTGAATTCCGTTGCATTCCATTCCGTTCCGTTCCGTTCCGTTCCGTTCCCTTCCGTTCCGTTGCGTTCCTTTCCGTTCTACTCGGGTGGATTCCATTCTATTCCATTCCATTCCATTCGATTCCATTCGATTCCATTCGATTCCACTCGATTCCATTCGATTCCTTTCCATTCCATTCCATTGAATTCCATTCCATTCCATTCCATTCCATTCCATTCCATTCCATTCCATTCCATTCCATTCCATTGAATTCCATTCCTTTCCATTCCATTCCATTCCATTCCATTCCATTGAATTCCATTTCACTCCATTACATTCCATTGAATTCCGTTCCATTCCATTCCGTTCCGTTCCGTTCCGTTCCGTTCCGTTCCGTTCCGTTGCATTCCGTTCCGTTCTACTCGGGTTGATTCCATTCTATTCCATTCCATTCCATTCGATTCCATTCGATTCCATTCGATTCCATTCGATTCCATTCCATTGAATTCCATTCCTTTCGATTCCATTCGATTCCATTCGATTCCATTCCATTACATTCCATTGAATTCCATTCCATTCCATTCCATTCCATTCCATTCCATTCCATTCCATTGAATTCCATTGAATTCCATTCCATTTATTTCCATTCCATTCCATTCCTTTCGATTCCATTGAATTCCATTCCATTCCATTCCATTCCATTCGATTCCATTGAATTCCATTCCATTCCATTCCATTCCATTGAATTCCGTTCCATTCCATTCCATTCCATTCCGTTCCATTCCGTTCCATTCCGTTCCATTCCGTTCCATTCCATTGAATTCCGTTCCATTCCTTTGAATTCCGTTCCATTCCGTTCCGTTCCGTTCCATTCCGTTCCGTTCCGTTCCATTCCATTCCATTCCATTCCATTCCATTCCTTTCCATTCCATTCCATTCCATTCTACTCGGGTTGATTCCATTGTATTCCATTCCATTCCATTCGAATCCATTCCATTCCATTCCATTCCGTTCTACTCGGGTTCATTCCATTCCATTCCTTTCCGTTCCGTTCCGTTCCATTCCACTCTGTTCCATTCCGTTCCATTCCATTCCATTCCATTCCATTCCATTCCGTTCTAATCGGGTTGATACCATTCTATTCCATTCCATTCCGTTCCGTTCCGTTCCGTTCCGTTCCCTTCCGTTCTACTGGGGTTGATTCCATTCTATTCCATTCCATTCCGTTCGATTCCATTCGATTCCATTCGATTCCATTCGATTCCATTCCATTCCATTCCATTCCATTCCATTGATTTCCGTTCCATTCCATTCCGTTCCGTTCCGTTCCGTTCCGTTCCGTTCCGTTGCGTTCCGTTCCGTTCTACTCGGGTTGATTCCATTCTATTCCATTCCATTCCATTCGATTCCATTAGATTCCATTCGATTCCATTCGATTCCATTCCTTTCCATTCCATTCCATTCCATTGAATTCCATTCCATTCCATTCCATTCCATTCCATTCCATTGAATTCCATTCCGCTCCATTCCATTCCATTCCATTGAATTCCATTCCATTCCATTCCATTCCATTCCATTCCATTCCATTCCATTCCATTGAATTCCATTGAATTCCATTCCATTGAATTCCATTCCATTCCGTTCCGTTCCGTTCCGTTCCGTTCCGCTCTACTCGGGTTGATTCCATTCTATTCCATTCCATTCCATTCCATTCCATTCGATTCCATTCGATTACATTCGATTCCATTCCATTCCATTCCATTCCACTCCATTCCTTTCCACTCCACTCCACTCCACTCCACTCCACTCCAATCCACTCCACTCCACTCCATTCCATTCCATTCCATTCCATTGAATTCCATTGAATTCCATTCCATTCCATTCCATTCCATTCCATTTCATTCCATTCGATTCCGTTCTACTCGGGTTGATTCCATTCTATTCCATTCCTTTTCATTCGATTCCATTCGATTCCATTCGATTCCATTCGATTCCATTCCATTCCATTCCATTCTATTCCATTGAATTCCATTCCATTCCATTCCTTTCCATTCCATTCCATTCCATTGAATTCCATTCCATTCCATTCCATTCCATTCCTTTCCATTCCATTCCATTCCATTGAATTCCATTCCATTCCATTCCATTCCATTCCATTCCATTGAATTCCATTTCATTCCATTCCATTCCATTGAATTCCGTTACATTCCATTCCATTCCGTTCCGTTCCGTTCCGTTCCGTTCCGTTGCATTCCGTTCCGTTCTACTCGGGTTGATTCCATTCTATTCCATTCCATTCCATTCCATTCCATTCCATTCCACTCGGGTTGATCATAACATTCCGTTCCGTTTCGTTCCTTTCCGTTCCGTTCCGTTCCGTTCTACTCGGGTTGATTCCATTCTATTCCATTCCATTCCATTCCATTGAATTCCATTGAATTCCATTCCATTGAATTCCATTCCATTCAATTCCATTGAATTCCATTCCATTCCATTCCATTCCATTCCATTCCATTCCATTCCATTCCATTCCATTGAATTCCATTCCATTCCATTCCATTCCATTCCATTCCATTCCATTCCATTGAATTCCATTTCATTCCATTCCATTCCATTGAATTCCGTTCCATTCCATTCCATTCCGTTCCGTTCCATTCCGTTCCGTTCCGTTCCGTTGCATTCCGTTCCGTTCTACTCGGGTTGATTCAATTCTATTCCATTCCATTCCATTCCATTCCACTCGATTCCATTCGATTCCATTCGATTCCATTCGATTACATTCCATTGAATTCCGTTCCATTCCATTCCATTCCATTCCATTCCATTGAATTCCATTGAATTCCATTCCATTTAATTCCATTCCATTCCATTCCATTCGATTCCATTGAATTCCATTCCACTCCATTCCATTCCATTCGATTAAATTGAATTCCATTCCATTCCATTCCATTCCATTGAATTCCGTTCCATTCCATTCCATTCCATTCCGTTCCATTCGATTCCATTCCGTTCCATTCCTTTCCATTCCATTGAATTCCCTTCCATTCCTTTGAATTCCGTTCCATTCCGTTCCGTTCCGTTCCATTCCGTTCCGTTCCGTTCCATTCCATTCCATTCCATTCCATTCCATTCCATTCCATTCCATTCTACTCGGGTTGATTCCATTGTATTCCATTCCATTCCATTCGAATCCATTCCATTCCATTCCATTCCATTCCATTCCGTTCTACTCGGGTTCATTCCATTCCATTCCTTTCCGTTCCGTTCCGTTCCATTCCATTCTGTTCCATTCCATTCCATTCCATTCCATTCCATTCCATTCCATTGAATTCCATTCCATTCCATTCCATTCCATTCCATTCCATTGAATTCCATTTCATTCCATTCCATTCCATTGAATTCCGTTCCATTCCATTCCATTCCGTTCCGTTCCATTCCGTTCCGTTCCGTTCCGTTGCATTCCGTTCCGTTCTACTCGGGTTGATTCAATTCTATTCCATTCCATTCCATTCCATTCCACTCGATTCCATTCGATTCCATTCGATTCCATTCGATTACATTCCATTGAATTCCGTTCCATTCCATTCCATTCCATTCCATTCCATTGAATTCCATTGAATTCCATTCCATTTAATTCCATTCCATTCCATTCCATTCGATTCCATTGAATTCCATTCCACTCCATTCCATTCCATTCGATTAAATTGAATTCCATTCCATTCCATTCCATTCCATTGAATTCCGTTCCATTCCATTCCATTCCATTCCGTTCCATTCGATTCCATTCCGTTCCATTCCTTTCCATTCCATTGAATTCCCTTCCATTCCTTTGAATTCCGTTCCATTCCGTTCCGTTCCGTTCCATTCCGTTCCGTTCCGTTCCATTCCATTCCATTCCACTCCATTCCATTCCATTCTACTCGGGTTGATTCCATTGTATTCCATTCCATTCCATTCGAATCCATTCCATTCCATTCCATTCCATTCCATTCCGTTCTACTCGGGTTCTTTCCATTCCATTCCTTTCCGTTCCGTTACGTTCCATTCCATTCTGTTCCATTCCGTTCCATTCCATTCCATTCCATTCCATTCCGTTCCATTGAATTCCATTTCATTCCATTCCATTCCATTGAATTCCATTCCATTCCATTCCATTCCATTCCATTCCATTCCATTTCATTCCATTCCATTCCATTCCATTCCGTTCTACTCGGGTTCATTCCATTCCATTCCTTTCCGTTCCGTTCCGTTCCATTCCATTCTGTTCCATTCCTTTCCATTCCATTCCATTCCATTCCATTCCATTCCATTCCGTTCTAACCGGGTTGATTCCATTCTATTCCATTCCATTCCGTTCCGTTCCGTTCCGTTCCCTTGCGTTCTACTGGGGTTGATTCCATTCTATTCCATTGCATTCCATTCGATTCCATTCGATTCCATTCGATTCCATTCGATTCCATTCGATTCCATTCGATTCCATTCCATTCCATTCCATTCCATTCCATTCCATTCCATTCCATTGAATTCCGTTCCATTCCATTCCGTTTCTTTCCGTTCCGTTCCGTTCCGTTCCGTTGCGTTCCGTTCCGTTCTACTCGGGTTGATTCCATTCTATTCCATTCCATTCCATTCGATTCCATTCGATTCCATTCGATTCCACTCGATTCCATTCGATTCCATTCCATTCCATTCCATAGAATTCCATTCCATTCCATTCCATTCCATTCCATTCCATAGAATTCCATTCCATTCCATTCCATTCCATTCCATGGAATTCCATTACATTCCATTCCATTCCATTGAATTCCGTTCCATTCCATTCCGTTCCATTCCGTTCCGTTCCGTTCCGTTCCGTTGCATTCCGTTCCGTTCTACTCGGGTTGATTCCATTCTATTCCATTCCATTCCATTCCATTCCATTCCATTCCATTCGATTCCATTCGATTCCATTCCATTCCATTCCATTGAATTCCGTTCCATTCCATTCCATTCCGTTCCGTTCCATTCCGTTCCATTCCGTTCCATTCCGTTCCATTCCATTGAATTCCGTTCCATTCCTTTGAATTCCGTTCCATTCCGTTCCGTTCCGTTCCATTCCGTTCCGTTCTGTTCCATTCCATTCCATTCCATTCCATTCCATTCCATTCCATTCCATTCCATTCTACTCGGGTTGATTCCATTGTATTCCATTCCATTCCATTCGAATCCATTCCATTCCACTCCATTCCATTCCATTCCGTTCTACTCGGGTTCATTCCATTCCATTCCTTTCCGTTCCGTTCCGTTCCATTCCATTCTGTTCCATTCCGTTCCATTCCATTCCATTCCATTCCGTTCCGTTCTACTCGGGTTGATTCCATTCTATTCCATTCCATTCCATTCCATTCCGTTCGATTCCATTCGATTCCATTCGATTCCATTCGATTCCATTCCATTCCATTCCATTCCATTCCATTCCATTCCATTCCATAGAATTCCGTTCCATTCCATTCCGTTCCGTTCCGTTGCGTTCCGTTCCGTTCTACTCGGGTTGATTCCATTCTATTCCATTCCATTCCATTCGATTCCATTCGATTCCATTCGATTCCATTCGATTCCATTCGATTCCATTCCATTCCATTCCATTGAATTCCATTCCATTCCATTCCATTCCATTGAATTCCGTTCTATTCCATTCCATTCCGTTCCGTTCCGTTCCGTTCTGTTCCGTTGCATTCCGTTCCGTTCTACTCTGGTTGATTCCATTCTATTCCATTCCATTCCATTCGATTCCATTCGATTCCATTCGATTCCATTCGATTCCATTCCATTCCATTCCATTGAATTCCATTCCATTCCATTCCATTCCATTCCATTCCATTCCATTCCATTCCATTCCATTCCATTGAATTCCATTGAATTCCATTCCATTTAATTCCATTCCATTCCATTCAATTCGATTCCATTGAATTCCATTCCACTCCATTCCATTCCATTCGATTCCATTGATTTCCATTCCATTCCATTCCATTCCGTTCCATTCCGTTCCATTCCGTTCCTTTCCGTTCCATTTCATTGAATTCCGTTCCATTCCTTTGAATTGCGTTCCATTCCGTTCCGTTCTGTTCCGTTCCGTTCCGTTCCATTCCATTCCATTCCATTCCATTCCATTCCATTCCATTCTACTCGGGTTGATTCCATTGTATTCCATTCCATTCCATTCGAATCCATTCCATTCCATTCCATTCCATTCCATTCCATTCCGTTCTACTCGGGTTCATTCCATTCCATTCCTTTCTGTTGCGTTCCGTTCCATTCCATTCTGTTCCATTCCGTTCCATTCCATTCCATTCCATTCCATTCCGTTCTAATCGGGTTGATTCCATTCTATTCCCTTCCATTCCGTTCCGTTCCGTTCCGTTCCGTTCCGTTCCCTTCCGTTCTACTGGGGTTGATTCCATTCTATTCCATTCCATTCCATTCGATTCCATTCGATTCCATTCGATTCCATTCGATTCTATTCGATTCCATTCCATTCCATTCCATTCCATTCCATTCCATTCCATTGAATTCCATTCCATTCCATTGAATTCCATTCCATTCCATTCCATTCCATTCCATTCCATTCCATTGAATTCCATTCAGTTCCGTTCCGTTCCATTCCGTTCCGTTCCGTTCCATTCCATTCCGTTCCATTCCATTGAATTCCGTTCCATTCCATTGAAATCCATTCCATTCCGTTCCATTCCATTGAATTCCGTTCCATTCCGTTCCATTCCGTTCCATTCCGTTCCATTCCGTTCTACTCAGGTTGACTCCATTCTATTCCATTCCATTCCATTCGATTCCATTCCATTCCATTCCATTCCATTCCATTCCATTCCATTCCATTCCGTTCTACTCGGTTTCATTCCATTCCATTCCGTTCCGTTCCGTTCCGTTCCATTCCGTTCCGTTCCGTTCCATTCCATTCCGTTCCATTCCATTGAATTCCGTTCCATTCCATGGAATTCCATTCCATTCCATTCCATTCCATTCCATTCCATTCCATTCCATTCCATTCCATTGAATTCCATTTCATTCCATTCCATTCCATTGAATTCCGTTCCATTCCATTCCATTCCGTTCCGTTCCGTTCTGTTCCGTTCTGTTCCGTTCCGTTGCATTCCGTTCCGTTCTACTCGGGTTGATTCCATTCTATTCCATTCCATTCCATTCGATTCCATTCGATTCCATTCGATTCCATTCGATTCCATTCCATTCCATTCCATTGAATTCCATTCCATTCCATTCCATTCCATTCCATTCCATTCCATTCCATTCCATTGAATTCCATTGAATTCCATTCCATTTAATTCCATTCCATTCCATTCAATTCGATTCCATTGAATTCCATTCCACTCCATTCCATTCCATTCCATTGAATTCCATTTCATTCCATTCCATTCCATTGAATTCCGTTCCATTCCATTCCATTCCGTTCCGTTCCGTTCCGTTCCGTTCTGTTCTGTTCCGTTGCATTCCGTTCCGTTCTACTCGGGTTGATTCCATTCTATTCCATTCCATTCCATTCGATTCCATTCGATTCCATTCGATTCCATTCGATTCCATTCCATTCCATTCCATTGAATTCCAATCCATTCCATTCCATTCCATTCCATTCCATTCCATTCCATTCCGTTCTACTCGGGTTGATTCCATTCTCTTCCATTCCATTCCATTCGATTCCATTCGATTCCATTCCATTCCAATCGATTCCATTCGATTCCATTCGATTCCATTCGATTCCATTCCATTCCATTCCATTGAAATCCATTCCATTCCATTCCATTCCATTCCATTTAATTCCATTCCATTCCATTCCATTGAATTCCATTGAATTCCATTCCATTCAATTCCATTCCATTCCATTCCATTCCATTCCATTGAATTGCATTCCACTCCATTCCATTCCATTCGATTCCATTGAATTCCATTCAATTCCATTCCATACCATTGAATTCTGTTCCATTCCATTCCATTCCATTCCGTTCCATTCCGTTCCATTGCGTTCCATTCCTTTCCATTCCATTGAATTCCGTTCCATTCCTTTGAATTCCGTTCCATTCCGTTCCGTTCCGTTCCATTCCGTTCCGTTCCGTTCCATTCCCTTCCATTCCATTCCATTCCATTCCAATCCATTCCATTCCATTCCATTCTACTCGGGTTGATTCCATTGTATTCCATTCCATTCCATTCGAATCCATTCCATTCCATTCCATTCCATTCCATTCCATTCCATTCCGTTCTACTCGGGTTCATTCCATTCCATTCCTTTCCGTTCCGTTCCGTTCCATTCCATTCTGTTCCATTCCGTTCTATTCCATTCCATTCCATTCCATTCCATTCCGTTCTAATCAGGTTGATTCCATTCTATTCCATTCCATTCCGTTCCGTTCCGTTCCGTTCCGTTCCCTTGCGTTCTACTGGGGTTGATTCCATTCTATTCCATTCCATTCCATTCGATTCCATTCGATTCCATTCGATTCCATTCGATTCCATTCCATTCCATTCCATTCCATTCCATTCCATTCCATTGTATTCCGTTCCATTCCATTCCGTTCCGTTCCGTTCCGTTGCGTTCCGTTCCGTTCTACTCGGGTTGATTCCATTCGATTCCATTCGATTCCATTCGATTCCATTCGATTCCATTCCATTCCATTCCATTCCATTCCATTCCATTCCATTGAATTCCGTTCCATTCCATTCCGTTCCGTTCCGTTCCGTTCCGTTCCGTTCCGTTGCGTTCCGTTCCGTTCTACTCGGGTTGATTCCATTCTATTCCATTCCATTCCATTCGATTCCATTCGATTCCATTCGATTCCATTCGATTCCATTCGATTCCATTCGATTCCATTCCATTGAATTCCATTCCATTCCATTCCATTCCATTCCATTCCATTCCATTCCATTGAATTCCATTCCATTTAATTCCATTCCATTCCATTCAGTTCGATTCCATTGAATTCCATTCCACTCCATTCCATTCCATTCGATTCCATTGAATTACATTCCATTCCATTCCATTCCGTTCCATTCCGTTCCATTCCGTTCCTTTCCGTTCCATTCCATTGAATTCCTTTCCATTCCTTTGAATTCCGTTCCATTCCGTTCCGTTCCGTTCCATTCCGTTCCGTTCCATTCCATTCCATTCCATTCCATTCCATTCCATTCCATTCCATTCCATTCCATTCTACTCGGGTTGATTCCATTGTATTCCATTCCATTCCATTCGAATCCATTCCATTCCATTCCATTCCATTCCATTCCGTTCTACTCGGGTTCATTCCATTCCATTCCTTTCCGTTCCGTTCCGTTCCATTCCATTCTGTTCCATTCCGTTCCATTCCATTCCATTCCATTCCATTCCGTTCTAATCGGGTTGATTCCATTCTATTCCCTTCCATTCCGTTCCGTTCCGTTCCGTTCCGTTCCGTTCCCTTCCGTTCTACTGGGGTTGATTCCATTCTATTCCATTCCATTCCATTCGATAACATTCGATTCCATTCGATTCCATTCGATTCCATTCGATTCCATTCGATTCCATTCCATTCCATTCCATTCCATTCCATTCCATTCCATTGAATTCCATTCCGTTTCGTTCCGTTCCATTCCGTTCCGTTCCGTTCCATTCCATTCCGTTCCACTCCATTGAATTCCGTTCCATTCCACTGAAATCCATTCCATTCCGTTCGATTCCATTGAATTCCGTTCCATTCCGTTCCATTCCGTTCCATTCCATTCCATCCCATTCCATTCCATTCCATTCCATTCCGTTCTACTCAGGTTGACTCCATTCTATTCCATTCCATTCCATTCGATTCCATTCCATTCCATTTCATTCCATTCCATTCCATTCCGTTCTACTCGGGTTCATTCCATTCCATTCCGTTCCGTTCCGTTCCGTTCCATTCCGTTCTGTTCCATTCCGTTCCATTCAATTCCATTCCATTCCATTCCGTTCTACTCGGTTTGATTCCATTCTGTTCCACTCCATTCCGTTCCGTTCCGTTCCGTTCCGTTCTGTTCCGTTCCACTTGGGTTGATTCCATTCAATTCCATTCCATTCCATTCGATTCCATTCGATTCCATTCGATTCCATTCGTTTCCATTCCATTCCATTCGATTCCATTCCATTCCATTCCATTCAATTCCATTGAATTCCATGCCATTCCATTCCATTCAATTCCATTCCATTGAATTCCATTGAATTCCTTTCCATTGAATTCCATTCCATTCCATTCCATTCCATTCCATTCCATTCCATTCCATTGAATTCCATTCCATTCCATTCCATAGAATTCCGTTCCATTCCATTCCATTCCATTCCATCCCATTCCATTAGATCCCATTCGATTCCTTTCGATTCCATTCGATTCCATTCTATTCCATTCCATTCCATTCCATTCCATTCCATTCCATTGAATTCCATTCCATTCCATTCCATTCCATTCCATTCCATTCCATGGAATTCCATTCCATTCAATTCCATTCCATTCCATTCCATTCCATAGAATTCCATTCCATTCCATTCCATTGCATAGAATTCCATTCCATTCCATTCCATTCCATTGAATTCCGTTCCATTCCATTCCATTCCATTCCGTTCCGTTCCGTTCCGTTCCGTTCCGTTCCGTTGCGTTCCGTTCCGTTCTACTCGGGTTGATTCCATTCTATTCCATTCCATTCCATTCGATTCCATTCGATTCCATTCGATTCCATTCGATTCCATTCGATTCCATTGAATTTCATTCCACTCCATTCCATTCCATTCCATTCCATTCCATTCCATTCCATTCCATGGAATTCCATTGAATTCCATTCCATTTAATTCCATTCCATTCCATTCCATTCGATTCTATTCCATTCCATTGAATTCCAATCCATTCCATTCCATTCCATTCCATTCCATTCCATTCCATTCCATTCCGTTCTACTCGGGTTGATTCCATTCTATTCCATTCCATTCCATTCGATTCCATTCCATTCCATTCCATTCCATTCCATTCCATTCCATTGAATTCCAATCCATTCCATTCCATTCCATTCCATTCCATTGAATTCCATTCCATTCCATTCCATTCCGTTGAATTCCGTTCCATTCCATTCCGTTCCGTTCCGTTCCGTTCCGTTCCGATGCATTCCTTTCCGTTCTACTCGGGTTGATTCCATTCTATTCCATTCCATTCCATTCCTTTCCATTCGTTTCCATTCGATTCCATTCGATTCCATTCCATTCCATTCCATTCCATTCCATTCCATTCCATTCCATTCCATTGAATTCCATTGAATTCCATTCCATTTAATTTCATTCCTTTCCATTCCATTCGATTCCATTGAATTCCATTCCACTCCTTTCCATTCCATTCGATTCCATTGAATTCCATTCCATTCCATTCCATTCCATTGAATTCCGTTCCATTCCATTCCATTCCATTCCGTTCCATTCCGTTCCATTCCTTTGCATTCCATTGAATTCCGTTCCATTCCTTTGAATTCCGTTCCATTCCGTTCCGTTCCTTTCCTTTCCGTTCCGTTCCGTTCCATTCCATTCCATTCCATTCCATTCCATTCCATTCCATTCTACTCGGGTTGATTCCATTGTATTCCATTCCATTCCATTCGAATCCATTCCATTCCATTCCATTCCATTCCGTTCTACTCGGGTTCATTCCATTCCATTCCTTTCCGTTCCGTTCCGTTCCATTCAATTCTGTTCCATTCCGTTCTATTCTATTCCATTCCATTCCATTCCATTCCGTTCTAATCAGGTTGATTCCATTCTATTCCATTCCATTCCGTTCCGTTCCGTTCCGTTCCGTTCCCTTGCGTTCTACTGGGGTTGATTCCATTCTATTCCATTCCATTCCATTCGATTCCATTCGATTCCATTCGATCCATTCGATTCCATTCCATTCCATTCCATTCCATTCCATTCCATTGAATTCCGTTCCATTCCATTCCGTTCCGTTCCGTTCCGTTGCGTTCCGTTCCGTTCTACTCGGGTTGATTCCATTCGATTCCATTCGATTCCATTCGATTCCATTCGAATCCATTCCATTCCATTCCATTCCATTCCATTCCATTGAGTTCCGTTCCATTCCATTCCGTTCCGTTCCGTTCCGTTCCGTTCCGTTCCGTTCCGTTGCGTTCCGTTCCGTTCTACTCGGGTTGATTCCATTCTACTCCATTCCATTCCATTCGATTCCATTCGATTCCATTCGATTCCATTCGATTCCATTCGATTCCATTGAATTACATTCCACTCCATTCCATTCCATTCCATTCCATTCCATTCCATTCCATTCCATTCCATTCCATTGAATTCCATTGAATTCCATTCCATTTAATTCCATTCCATTCCATTCCATTCGATTCCATTCCATTCCATTGAATTCCAATCCATTCCATTCCATTCCATTCCATTCCATTCCATTCCATTCCGTTCTACTCGGGTTGATTCCATTCTATTCCATTCCATTCCATTCGATTCCATTCCATTCCATTCCATTCCATTCCATTCCATTGAATTCCAATCCATTCCATTCCATTCCATTCCATTCCATTCCATTGAATTCCATTTCATTCCATTCCATTCCATTGAATTCCGTTCCATTCCATTCCGTTCCGCTCCGTTCCGTTCCGTTCCGTTCCAATGCATTCCTTTCCGTTCTACTCTGGTTGATTCCATTCTATTCCATTCCATTCCATTCCATTCCATTCGTTTCCATTCGATTCCATTCGATTCCATTCCATTCCATTCCATTCCATTCCATTCCATTGAATTCCATTGAATTCCATTCCATTTAATTTCATTCCTTTCCATTCCATTCGATTCCATTGAATTCCATTCCACTCCTTTCCATTCCATTCGATTCCATTGAATTCCATTCCATTCCATTCCATTCCATTGAATTCCGTTCCATTCCATTCCATTCCATTCCGTTCCATTCCGTTCCATTCCGTTCCATTCCTTTCCATTCCATTGAATTCCGTTCCATTCCTTTGAATTCCGTTCCATTCCGTTCCGTTCCGTTCCATTCCGTTCCGTTCCGTTCCATTCCATTCCATTCCATTCCATTCCATTCCATTCCATTCCATTCTACTCGGGTTGATTCCATTGTATTCCATTCCATTCCATTCGAATCCATTCCATTCCATTCCATTCCATTCCGTTCTACTCGGGTTCTTTCCATTCCATTCCTTTCCGTTCCGTTCCGTTCCATTCAATTCTGTTCCATTCCGTTCTATTCTATTCCATTCCATTCCATTCCATTCAGTTCTAATCAGGTTGATTCCATTCTATTCCATTCCATTCCGTTCCGTTCCGTTCCGTTCCGTTCCCTTGCGTTCTACTGGGGTTGATTCCATTCTATTCCATTCCATTCCATTCGATTCCATTCGATTCCATTCGAATCCATTCGATTCCATTCGATTCCATTCCATTCCATTCCATTCCATTCCATTCCATTCCATTCCATTGAATTCCGTTCCATTCCATTCCGTTCCGTTCCGTTCCGTTCCGTTCCGTTCCGTTGCGTTCCGTTCCGTTCTACTAGGGTTGATTCCATTCTATTCCATTCCATTCCATTCGATTCCATTCGATTCCATTCGATTCCATTCGATTCCACTCGATTCCATTCGATTCCATTCCATTCCATTCCATTGAATTCCATTCCATTCCATTCCATTCCATTCCATTCCATTCCATTCCGTTCCGTTGAATTCCATTTCATTCCATTCCATTCCATTGAATTCCGTTCCATTCCATTTCATTCCGTTCCGTTCCGTTCCGTTCCGTTCCGTTGCATTCCGTTCCGTTCTACTCGGGTTGATTCCATTCTATTCCATTCCATTCCATTCGATTCCATTCGATTCCATTCGATTCCATTCCATTCCATTCCATTGAATTCCATTCCATTCCATTCCATTCCATTCCATTCCATTCCATTCCGTTCCGTTGAATTCCATTTCATTCCATTCCATTCCATTGAATTCCGTTCCATTCCATTTCATTCCGTTCCGTTCCGTTCCGTTCCGTTCCGTTGCATTCCGTTCCGTTCTACTCGGGTTGATTCCATTCTATTCCATTCCATTCCATTCGATTCCATTCGATTCCATTCGATTCCATTCGATTCCATTCGATTCCATTCCATTGAATTCCATTCCATTCCATTCCATTCCATTCCATTCCATTCCATTGAATTCCATTGAATTCCATTCCATTTAATTCCATTCCATTCCATTCAGTTCGATTCCATTGAATTCCATTCCACTCCATTCCATTCCATTCGATTCCATTGAATTCCATTCCATTCCATTCCATTCCGTTCCATTCCGTTCCATTCCGTTCCTTTCCGTTCCATTCCATTGAATTCCTTTCCATTCCTTTGAATTCCGTTCCATTCCGTTCCGTTACGTTCCATTCCGTTCCGTTCCGTTCCATTCCATTCCATTCCATTCCATTCCATTCCATTCCATTCCATTCCATTCCATTCTACTCGGGTTGATTCCATTGTATTCCATTCCATTCCATTCGAATCCATTCCAATCCATTCCATTCCATTCCATTCCGTTCTACTCGGGTTCATTCCATTCCATTCCTTTCCGTTCCGTTCCGTTCCATTCCATTCTGTTCCATTCCGTTCCATTCCATTCCATTCCATTCCATTCCGTTCTAATCGGGTTGATTCCATTCTATTCCCTTCCATTCCGTTCCGTTCCGTTCCGTTCCGTTCCGTTCCCTTCCGTTCTACTGGGGTTGATTCCATTCTATTCCATTCCATTCCATTCGATAACATTCGATTCCATTCGATTCCATTCGATTCCATTCGATTCCATTCGATTCCATTCCATTCCATTCCATTCCATTCCATTCCATTCCATTGAATTCCATTCCGTTCCATTGAAATCCATTCCATTCCGTTCGATTCCATTGAATTCCATTCCATTCCGTTCCATTCCGTTCCATTCCGTTCCATTCCGTTCTACTCAGGTCGACTCCATTCTATTCCATTCCATTCCCTTCGATTCCATTCCATTCCATTCCATTCCATTCCATTCCGTTCTACTCGGGTTCATTCCATTCCATTCCGTTCCGTTCCGTTCCGTTGCATTCCGTTCTGTTCCATTCCGTTCCACTCCATTGAATTCCGTTCCATTCCATTGAAATCCATTCCATTCCGTTCGATTCCATTGAATTCCATTCCATTCCGTTCCATTCCGTTCCATTCCGTTCCATTCCGTTCTACTCAGGTCGACTCCATTCTATTCCATTCCATTCCCTTCGATTCCATTCCATTCCATTCCATTCCATTCCATTCCGTTCTACTCGGGTTCATTCCATTCCATTCCGTTCCGTTCCGTTCCGTTGCATTCCGTTCTGTTCCATTCCGTTCCATTCAATTCCATTCCATTCCATTCCGTTCTATTCGGTTTGATTCCATTCTGTTCCACTCCATTCCGTTCCGTTCCGTTCCGTTCCGTTCTGTTCCGTTCCACTTGGGTTGATTCCATTCAATTCCATTCCATTCCATTCGATTCCATTCGATTCCATTCGATTCCATTCCATTCCATTCCATTGAAATCCATTCCATTCCATTCCATTCCATTCCATTCCATTCCATTCCATTCCATTCCATTCCATTGAATTCCATTGAATTCCATTCCATTCAATTCCATTCCATTCCATTCCATTCGATTCCATTGAATTCCATTCCACTCCATTCCATTCCATTCGATTCCATTGAATTCCATTCCATTCCATTCCATACCATTGAATTCGGTTCCATTCCATTCCATTCCATTCCGTTCCATTCCGTTCCATTCCGTTCCATTCCTTTCCATTCCATTGAATTCCGTTCCATTCCTTTGAATTCCGTTCCTTTCCGTTCCGTTCCGTTCCATTCCGTTCCGTTCCGTTCCGTTCCATTCCATTCCATTCCATTCCATTCCATTCCATTCCATTCTACTCGGGTTGATTCCATTGTATTCCATTCCATTCCATTCGAATCCATTCCATTCCATTCCATTCCATTCCATTCCATTCCGTTCTACTCGGGTTGATTCCATTCTATTCCATTCCATTCCATTCGATTCCATTCCATTCCATTCCATTCCAATCGATTCCATTCGATTCCATTCGATTCCATTCCATTCCATTTCATTCCATTCCATTGAATTCCATTTCATTCCATTCCATTCCATTGAATTCCGTTCCATTCCATTCCGTTCCGTTCCGGTCCGTTCCGTTCCGTTCCGATGCATTCCTTTCCGTTCTACTCGGGTTGATTCCATTCTATTCCATTCCATTCCATTCCACTCCATTCGATTCCATTCGATTCCATTCGATTCCATTCCATTCCATTCCATTCCATTCCATTCCATTCCATTCCATTCCATTCCATTGAATTCCATTGAATTCCATTCCATTTAATTCCATTCCATTCCATTCCATTCGATTCCATTGAATTCCATTCCACTCCTTTCCATTCCATTCGATTCCATTGAATTCCATTCCATTGCATTCCATTCCATTGAATTCCGTTCCATTCCATTCCATTCCATTCCGTTCCATTCCGTTCCATTGCGTTCCATTCCTTTTCCATTCCATTGAATTCCGTTCCATTCCTTTGAATTCAGTTCCATTCCGTTCCGTTCCGTTCCATTCCGTTCCGTTCCGTTCCATTCCATTCCATTCCATTCCATTCCATTCCATTCCATTCCATTCTACTCGGGTTGATTCCATTGTATTCCATTCCATTCCATTCGAATCCATTCCATTCCATTCCGTTCTACTCGGGTTCATTCCATTCCATTCCTTTCCGTTCCGTTCCGTTCCATTCCATTCTGTTCCATTCCGTTCTATTCCATTCCATTCCATTCCATTTCATTCCGTTCTAATCAGGTTGATTCCATTCTATTCCATTCCATTCCGTTCCGTTCCGTTCCGTTCCGTTCCCTTGCGTTCTACTGGGGTTGATTCCATTCTATTCCATTCCATTCCATTCGATTCCATTCGATTCCATTCGATTCCATTCGATTCCATTCCATTCCATTCCATTCCATTCCATTCCATTCCATTCCATTCCACTGAATTCCGTTCCATTCCATTCCGTTCCGTTCCGTTCCGTTGCGTTCCGTTCCGTTCTACTCGGGTTGATTCCATTCGATTCCATTCGATTCCATTCGATTCCATTCGATTCCATTCCATTCCATTCCATTCCATTCCATTCCATTGAATTCCATTCCATTCCATTCCATTCCATTCCATTCCATTCCATTCCGTTCCGTTGAATTCCATTTCATTCCATTCCATTCCATTGAATTCCATCCATTCCATTTCATTCCGTTCCGTTCCGTTCCGTTCCGTTCCGTTGCATTCCGTTCCGTTCCACTCGGGTTGATTCCATTCTATTCCATTCCATTCCATTCGATTCCATTCGATTCCATTCGATTCCATTCGATTCCATTCGATTCCATTCCATTGAATTCCATTCCATTCCATTCCATTCCATTCCATTCCATTCCATTCCATTCCATTCCATTCCATTGAATTCCATTTAATTCCATTCCATTTAATTCCATTCCATTCCATTCAGTTCGATTCCATTGAATTCCATTCCACTCCATTCCATTCCATTCGATTCCATTGAATTCCATTCCATTCCATTCCATTCCGTTCCATTCCGTTCCATTCCGTTCCTTTCCGTTCCATTCCATTGAATTCCTTTCCATTCCTTTGAATTCCGTTCCATTCCGTTCCGTTACGTTCCATTCCGTTCCGTTCCGTTCCATTCCCTTCCATTCCATTCCATTCCATTCCATTCCATTCCATTCCATTCCATTCCATTCCATTCTACTCGGGTTGATTCCATTGTATTCCATTCCATTCCATTCGAATCCATTCCAATCCATTCCATTCCATTCCATTCCGTTCTACTCGGGTTCATTCCATTCCATTCCTTTCCGTTCTGTTCCGTTCCATTCGATTCCACTCCATTCCGTTCCATTCCATTCCATTCCATTCCATTTCGTTCTAATCGGGTTGATTCCATTCTATTCCCTTCCATTCCGTTCCGTTCCGTTCCGTTCCGTTCTGTTCCCTTCCGTTCTACTGGGGTTGATTCCATTCTATTCCATTCCATTCCATTCGATAACATTCGATTCCATTCGATTCCATTCGATTCCATTCCATTCCATTCCATTCCATTCCATTCCATTCCATTCCATTGAATTCCATTCCGTTCCGTTCCGTTCCATTCCGTTCCGTTCCGTTCCATTCCATTCCGTTCCACTCCATTGAATTCCGTTCCATTCCATTGAAATCCATTCCATTCCGTTCGATTCCATTGAATTCCGTTCCATTCCGTTCCATTCCGTTCCATTCCGTTCCATTCCGTTCTACTCAGGTTGACTCCATTCTATTCCATTCCATTCCATTCGATTCCATTCCATTCCATTCCATTCCATTCCATTCCATTCCATTCCGTTCTACTCGGGTTCATTCCATTCCATTCCATTCCATTCCGTTCCGTTCCATTCCGTTCTGTTCCATTCCGTTCCATTCAATTCCATTCCATTCCATTCCGTTCTACTCGGTTTGATTCCATTCTGTTCCACTCCATTCCGTTCCGTTCCGTTCCGCTCCGTTCCGTTCTGTTCCGTTCCACTTGGGTTGATTCCATTCAATTCCATTCCATTCCATTCGATTCCATTCGATTCCATTCGACTCCATTCCATTCCATTCCATTGAAATCCATTCCATTCCATTCCATTCCATTCCATTCCATTCCATTCCATTCCATTGAATTCCATTGAATTCCATTCCATTCAATTCCATTCCATTACATTCCATTCGATTCCATTGAATTCCATTCCACTCCATTCCATTCCATTCGATTCCATTGAATTCCATTCCATTCCATTCCATACCATTGAATTCGTTTCCATTCCATTCCATTCCATTCCGTTCCATTCCGTTCCATTCCGTTCCATTCCTTTCCATTCCATTGAATTCCGTTCCATTCCTTTCAATTCCGTTCCTTTCCGTTCCGCTCCGTTCCATTCCGTTCGTTCCGTTCCGTTCCATTCCATTCCATTCCATTCCATTCCATTCCATTCCATTCCATTCCATTCTTCTCGGGTTGATTCCATTGTATTCCATTCCATTCCATTCGAATCCATTCCATTCCATTCCATTCCATTCCATTCCGTTCTACTCGGGTTGATTCCATTCTATTCCATTCCATTCCATTCGATTCCATTCCATTCCATTCCATTCCAATCGATTCCATTCGATTCCATTCGATTCCATTCCATTCCATTCCATTCCATTCCATTGAATTCCATTTCATTCCATTCCATTCCATTGAATTCCGTTCCATTCCATTCCGTTCCGTTCCGTTCCGTTCCGTTCCGTTCCGTTCCGATGCATTCCTTTCCTTTCTACTCGGGTTGATTCCATTCTATTCCATTCCATTCCATTCCATTCCATTCGATTCCATTCGATTCCATTCGATTCCATTCCATTCCATTCCATTCCATTCCATTCCATTCCATTGAATTCCATTGAATTCCATTCCATTTAATTCCATTCCATTCCATTCCATTCGATTCCATTGAATTCCATTCCACTCCTTTCCATTCCATTCGATTCCATTGAATTCCATTCCATTCCATTCCATTCCATTGAATTCCGTTCCATTCCATTCCATTCCATTCCGTTCCATTCCGTTCCATTGCGTTCCATTCCTTTCCATTCCATTGAATTCCGTTCCATTCCTTTGAATTCCGTTCCATTCCGTTCCGTTCCGTTCCATTCCGTTCCATTCTACTCGGGTTGATTCCATTCTATTCCATTCCACTCCATTCCATTCAATTCCATTCGATTCCATTCGATTACATTCGATTCCATTCCATTCCATTCCATTCCACTCCATTCCATTCCACTCCACTCCACTCCACTCCACTCCACTCCAATCCACTCCACTCCACTCCATTCCATTCCATTCCATTCAATTGAATTCCATTGAATTCCATTCCATTCCATTCCATTCCATTCCATTTCATTCCATTCGATTCCGTTCTACTCGGGTTGATTCCATTCTATTCCATTCCTTTCCATTCGATTCCATTCGATTCCATTCGATTCCATTCGATTCCATTCCATTCCATTCCATTCTATTCCATTGAATTCCATTCCATTCCATTCCTTTCCATTCCATTCCATTCCATTGAATTCCATTCCATTCCATTCCATTCCATTCCTTTCCATTCCATTCCATTCCATTGAATTCCATTCCATTCCATTCCATTCCATTCCATTCCATTCCATTGAATTCCATTTCATTCCATTCCATTCCATTGAATTCCGTTACATTCCATTCCATTCCGTTCCGTTCCGTTCCGTTCCGTTCCGTTCCGTTGCATTCCGTTCCGTTCTACTCGGGTTGATTCCATTCTATTCCATTGCATTCCATTCCATTCCATTCCATTCCACTCGGGTTGATCATAACATTCCGTTCCGTTTCGTTCTGTTCCGTTCCGTTCCGTTCCGTTCTACTCGGGTTGATTCCATTCTATTCCATTCCATTCCATTCCATTGAATTCCATTGAATTCCATTCCATGGAATTCCATTCCATTCAATTCCATTGAATTCCATTCCATTCCATTCCATTCCATTCCATTCCATTGAATTCCATTCCATTCCATTCCATTCCATTCCATTCCATTGAATTCCATTTCATTCCATTCCATTCCATTGAATTCCGTTCCATTCCATTCCATTCCGTTCCGTTCCATTCCGTTCCGTTCCGTTCCGTTGCATTCCGTTCCGTTCTACTCGGGTTGATTCCATTCTATTCCTTTCCATTCCATTCCATTCCATTCGATTCCATTGAATTCCATTCCATTCCATTCCATTCCATTGAATTCCATTCCATTCCATTCCATTCCGTTCCGTTCCGTTGAATTCCATTGAATTCCATTCCATTGAATTCCATTCCATTCCATTCCATTGAATTCCGTTCCATTCCATTCCATTCCGTTCCGTTCCGTTCCGTTCCGTTCCGTTGCGTTCCGTTCCTTTCTACTCGGGTTGATTCCATTCTATTCCATTCCATTCCGTTCCATTCCGTTCCGTTCCGTTCCGTTCCGTTCCCTTCAGTTCTACTCTGGTTGATTCCATTCTATTCCATTCCATTCCATTCGATTCCATTCGATTCCATTCGATTCCATTCGATTCCATTCCATTCCATTCCATTCCATTCCATTGAAATCCATCCCATTCCATTCCATTCCATTCCATTCCATTCCATTCCATTGAATTCCATTGAATTCCATTCCATTTAATTCCATTCCATTCCATTCCATTCGATTCCATGGAATTCCATTCCACTCCATTCCATTCCATTCGATTCCATTGAATTCCATTCCATTCCATTCCATTCCATTGAATTCCGTTCCATTCCATTCCATTCCATTCCGTTCCATTCCGTTCCATTCCGTTCCATTCCATTGAATTCCGCTCCATTCCTTTGAATTCCGTTCCATTCCGTTCCGTTCCGTTCCATTCCGTTCCGTTCCGTTCCATTCCATTCCATTCCATTCCATTCCATTCCATTCCATTCTACTCGGGTTGATTCCATTGTATTCCATTCCATTCCATTCAAATCCATTCCATTCCATTCCATTCCATTCCGTTCTACTCGGGTTCATTCCATTCCATTCCTTTCCGTTCCGTTCCGTTCCATTCCATTCTGTTCCATTCCGTTCCATTCCATTCCATTCCATTCCATTCCGTTCTAATCGGGTTGATTCCGTTCCATTCCATTCCATTCCGTTCCATTCCGTTCCGTTCCGTTCCGTTCCGTTCCGTTGCATTCCGTTCCGTTCTACTCGGGTTGATTCCATTCTATTCCATTCCATTCCATTCGATTCCATTCGATTCCATTCGATTCCATTCGATTCCATTCCATTCCATTCCATTGAATTCCATTCCATTCCATTCCATTCCATTCCATTCCATTGAATTCCATTGAATTCCACTCCATTTAATACCATTCCATTCCATTCCATTCGATTCCATTGAATTCCATTCCACTCCATTCCATTCCATTCGATTCCATTGAATTCCATTCCATTCCATTCCATTCCATTCCATTGAATTCCGTTCCATTCCATTCCATTCCATTCCGTTCCATTCCGTTCCATTCCGTTCCATTCCGTTCCATTCCATTGAATTCCGTTCCATTCCTTTGAATTCTGTTCCATTCCGTTCCATTCCGTTCCATTCCGTTCCGTTCCGTTCCATTCCATTCCATTCCATTCCATTCCATTCCATTCCATTCCATTCTTTTCCATTCCATTCCATTCCATTCCATTCTACTCGGGTTGATTTCATTGTATTCCATTCCATTCCATTCGAATCCATTCCGTTCCATTCCATTCCATTCCATTCCATTCCATTCCATTCCGTTCTACTCGGGTTCATTCCATTCCATTCCTTTCCTTTCCGTTCCGTTCCATTCCATTCTGTTTCATTCCGTTCCATTCCATTCCATTCCGTTCCATTCCGTTCTAATCGGGTTGATACCATTCTATTCCATTCCATTCCGTTCTGCTCCGTTCCGTTCCGTTCCGTTCCCTTCCGTTCTACTGGGGTTGATACCATTCTATTCCATTCCATTCCATTCGATTCCATTCGATTCCATTCGATTCCATTCGATTCCATTCGATTCCATTCCATTCCATTCCATTCCATTCCATTCCATTCCATTCCATTGAATTCCGTTCCATTCCATTCCGTTCCGTTCCGTTCCGTTCCATTGCATTCCGTTCCATTCTACTCGGGTTGATTCCATTCTATTCCATTCCATTCCATTCCATTCCATTCGATTCCATTCGATTCCATTCGATTCCATTCCATTCCATTCCATTGAATTCCATTCCATTCCATTCCATTCCATTCCATTCCATTCCATTCCATTCCATTCCATTCCATTCCATTGAATTCCATTGAATTCCATTCCATTTAATTCCATTCCATTCCATTCAATTCGATTCCATTGAATTCCATTCCACTCCATTCCATTCCATTCGATTCCATTGAATTCCATTCCATTCCATTCCATTCCGTTCCATTCCGTTCCATTCCGTTCCTTTCCGTTCCATTCCATTGATTTCCGTTCCATTCCTTTGAATTCCGTTCCATTCCGTTCCGTTCCGTTCCATTCCGTTCCGTTCCGTTCCATTCCATTCCATTCCATTCCATTCCATTCCATTCCATTCCATTCCATTCTTCTCGGGTTGATTCCATTGTATTTCTTTCCATTCCATTCGAATCCATTCCATTCCATTCCATTCCATTCCATTCCGTTCTACTCGGGTTCATTCCATTCCATTCCTTTCTGTTCCGTTCCGTTCCATTCCATTCTGTTCCATTCCGTTCCATTCCATTCCATTCCATTCCATTCCGTTCTAATCGGGTTGATTCCATTCTATTCCCTTCCATTCCGTTCCGTTCCGTTCCGTTCCGTTCCGTTCCCTTGCGTTCTACTGGGGTTGATTCCATTCTATTCCATTCCATTCCATTCGATTCCATTCGATTCCATTCGATTCCATTCGATTCCATTCGATTCCATTCGATTCCATTCCATTCCATTCCATTACATTCCTTTCCATTCCATTCCATTCCATTGAATTCCATTCCATTCCATACCATTCCATTGAATTCCGTTCCATTCCATTCCATTAAATTCCATTCCATTCCATTCCGTTCCATTCCATTCCATTCCATTGAATTCCATTCCATTGAATTCCATTTCATTCCATTCCATTGAATTCCATTCCATTGAATTCCATTCCATTCCATTCCATTCCATTCCATTCCATTCCATTGAATTCCATTCCGTTCCATTCCGTTCCATTCCGTTCCGTTCCGTTCCATTCCATTCCGTTCCTTTCCATTGAATTCCGTTCCATTCCATTACATTCCTTTCCATTCCATTCCATTCCATTGAATTCCATTCCATTCCATTCCATTCCATTGAATTCCGTTCCATTCCATTCCATTGCATTCCGTTCCATTCCGTTCCATTCCGTTCCATTCCATTGAATTCCGCTCCATTCCTTTGAATTCCGTTCCATTCCGTTCCGTTCCGTTCCATTCCGTTCCTTTCCGTTCCATTCCATTCCATTCCATTCCATTCCATTCCATTCCATTCCATTCCATTCCATTCCATTCTACTCGGGTTGATTCCATTGTATTCCATTCCATTCCATTCAAATCCATTCCATTCCGTTCCATTCCCTTCCGTTCTACTCGGGTTCATTCCATTCCATTCCTTTCCGTTCCGTTCCGTTCCATTCCATTCTGTTCCATTCCGTTCCATTCCATTCCATTCCATTCCATTCCGTTCTAATCGGGTTGATTCCGTTCCATTCCATTCCATTCCGTTCCGTTCCGTTCCGTTCCGTTCCGTTGCATTCCGTTCCGTTCTACTCGGGTTGATTCCATTCTATTCCATTCCATTCCATTCGATTCCATTCGATTCCATTCGATTCCATTCGATTCCATTCCATTCCATTCCATTGAATTCCATTCCATTCCATTCCATTCCATTCCATTCCATTCCATTCCATTCCATTCCATTGAATTCCATTGAATTCCACTCCATTTAATACCATTCCATTCCATTCCTTTCGATTCCATTGAATTCCATTCCACTCCATTCCATTCCATTCGATTCCATTGAATTCCATTCCATTCCATTCCATTCCATTGAATTCCGTTCCATTCCATTCCATTCCATTCCGTTCCATTCCGTTCCATTCCGTTCCATTCCGATCCATTCCATTGAATTCCGTTCCATTCCTTTGAATTCCGTTCCATTCCGTTCCATTCCGTTCCATTCCGTTCCATTCCGTTCCGTTCCATTCCATTCCATTCCATTCCATTCCATTCCATTCTATTCCATTCCATTCCATTCCATTCTACTCGGGTTGATTTCATTGTATTCCATTCCATTCCATTCGAATCCATTGCATTCCATTCCATTCCATTCCATTCCATTCCATTCCGTTCTACTCGGGTTCATTCCATTCCATTCCTTTCCGTTCCGTTCCGTTCCATTCCATTCTGTTTCATTCCGTTCCATTCCATTCCATTCCATTCCATTCCGTTCTAATCGGGTTGATACCATTCTATTCCATTCCATTCCGTTCCGCTCCGTTCCGTTCCGTTCCGTTCCGTTCCGTTCCCTTCCGTTCTACTGGGGTTGATTCCATTCTATTCCATTCCATTCCATTCGATTCCATTCGATTCCATTCGATTCCATTCGATTCCATTCGATTCCATTCCATTCCATTCCATTCCATTCCATTTAATTCCGTTCCATTCCATTCCGTTCCATTCCATTCCATGGAATTCCATTCCATTCCATTGAATTCCATTCCATTCCATTCCATTCCATTGAATTCCGTTCCATTCCATTCCGTTCCGTTCCGTTCTGTTCCGTTCCGTTCCGTTGCATTCCGTTCCGTTCTACTCGGTTTGATTCCATTCTATTCCATTCCATTCCATTCCATTCCATTCGATTCCATTCGATTCCATTCGATTCCATTCCATTCCATTCCATTGAATTCCATTCCATTCCATTCCATTCCATTCCATTCCATTGAATTCCATTCTATTCCATTCCATTCCATTCCATTCCATTCCATTCCATTCCATTCCATTCCACTCCACTCCACTCCACTCCACTCCAATCCCCTCCACTCCACTCCATTCCGTTCCATTCCATTGAATTCCATTGAATTCCATTCCGTTCCATTCCATTCCATTCCATTCCATTCCATTCCATTCCATTCGATTCCATTCGATTCCATTCGATTCCATTCCACTCCATTCCATTGAAATCCATTCCATTGCATTCCATTCCATTCCATTCGATTCCTTTGAATTCCATTGAATTCCATTCCATTTAATTCCATTCCATTCCATTCCATTCGATTCCATTGAATTCCATTCCACTCCATTCCATTCCATTCGATTCCATTGAATTCCATTCCATTCCATTCCATTCCATTGAATTCCGTTCCATTCCATTCCATTCCATTGAATTCCATTCCATTCCATTCCATTCCATTCCATTCCATTCCATTCCATTCCATTGAATTCCATTGAATTCCATTCCATTGAATTCCATTGAATTCCATTCCATTGAATTCCATTCCATTCCGTTCCGTTCCGTTCCGTTCCGTTCCGCTCTACTCGGGTTGATTCCATTCTATTCCATTCCATTCCATTCCATTCCATTCGATTCCATTCGATTACATTCGATTCCATTCCATTCCATTCCATTCCACTCCATTCCATTCCACTCCACTCCACTCCACTCCACTCCACTCCAATCCACTCCACTCCACTCCATTCCATTCCATTCCATTCCATTCCATTGAATTCCATTGAATTCCATTCCATTCCATTCCATTCCATTCCATTTCATTCCATTCGATTCCGTTCTACTCGGGTTGATTCCATTCTATTCCATTCCTTTCCATTCGATTCCATTCGATTCCATTCGATTCCATTCGATTCCATTCCATTCCATTCCATTCTATTCCATAGAATTCCATTCCATTCCATTCCTTTCCATTCCATTCCATTCCATTGAATTCCATTCCATTCCATTCCATTCCATTCCTTTCCATTCCATTCCATTCCATTGAATTCCATTCCATTCCATTCCATTCCATTCCATTCCATTCCATTGAATTCCATTTCATTCCATTCCATTCCATTGAATTCCGTTACATTCCATTCCATTCCGTTCCGTTCCGTTCCGTTCCGTTCCGTTCCGTTGCATTCCGTTCCGTTCTACTCGGGTTGATTCCATTCTATTCCATTGCATTCCATTCCATTCCATTCCATTCCACTCGGGTTGATCATAACATTCCGTTCCGTTTCGTTCTGTTCCGTTCCGTTCCGTTCCGTTCTACTCGGGTTGATTCCATTCTATTCCATTCCATTCCATTCCATTGAATTCCATTGAATTCCATTCCATTGAATTCCATTCCATTCAATTCCATTGAATTCCATTCCATTCCATTCCATTCCATTCCATTCCATTCCATTGAATTCCATTCCATTCCATTCCATTCCATTCCATTCCATTGAATTCCATTTCATTCCATTCCATTCCATTGAATTCCGTTCCATTCCATTCCATTCCGTTCCGTTCCATTCCGTTCCGTTCCGTTCCGTTGCATTCCGTTCCGTTCTACTCGGGTTGATTCCATTCTATTCCTTTCCATTCCATTCCATTCCATTCGATTCCATTGAATTCCATTCCATTCCATTCCATTCCATTGAATTCCATTCCATTCCATTCCATTCCGTTCCGTTCCGTTGAATTCCATTGAATTCCATTCCATTGAATTCCATTCCATTCAATTCCATTGAATTCCATTCCATTCCATTCCATTCCATTCCATTCCATTCCATTGAATTCCATTCCATTCCATTCCATTCCATTCCATTCCGTTCCATTGAATTCCATTTCATTCCATTCCATTCCATTGAATTCCGTTCCATTCCATTCCATTCCGTTCCGTTCCGTTCCGTTCCGTTCCGTTGCGTTCCGTTCCTTTCTACTCGGGTTGATTCCATTCTATTCCATTCCATTCCGTTCCATTCCGTTCCGTTCCGTTCCGTTCCGTTCCCTTCCGTTCTACTCTGGTTGATTCCATTCTATTCCATTCCATTCCATTCGATTCCATTCGATTCCATTCGATTCCATTCCATTCCATTCCATTCCATTCCATTGAAATCCATCCCATTCCATTCCATTCCATTCCATTCCATTCCATTCCATTCCATTGAATTCCATTGAATTCCATTCCATTTAATTCCATTCCATTCCATTCCATTCGATTCAATAGAATTCCATTCCACTCCATTCCATTCCATTCGATTCCATTGAATTCCATTCCATTCCATTCCATTCCATTGAATTCCGTTCCATTCCATTCCATTCCATTCCGTTCCATTCCGTTCCATTCCGTTCCATTCCATTGAATTCCGCTCCATTCCTTTGAATTCCGTTCCATTCCGTTCCGTTCCGTTCCATTCCGTTCCGTTCCGTTCCATTCCATTCCATTCCATTCCATTCCATTCCATTCCATTCTACTCGGGTTGATTCCATTGTATTCCATTCCATTCCATTCAAATCCATTCCATTCCATTCCATTCCATTCCGTTCTACTCGGGTTCATTCCATTCCATTCCTTTCCGTTCCGTTCCGTTCCATTCCATTCTGTTCCATTCCGTTCCATTCCATTCCATTCCATTCCATTCCGTTCTAATCGGGTTGATTCCGTTCCATTCCATTCCATTCCGTTCCATTCCGTTCCGTTCCGTTCCGTTCCGTTCAGTTGCATTCCGTTCCGTTCTACTCGGGTTGATTCCATTCTATTCCATTCCATTCCATTCGATTCCATTCGATTCCATTCGATTCCATTCGATTCCATTCCATTCCATTCCATTGAATTCCATTCCATTCCATTCCATTCCATTCCATTCCATTCCATTCCATTCCATTCCATTCCATTCCATTGAATTCCATTGAATTCCACTCCATTTAATACCATTCCATTCCATTCCATTCGATTCCATTGAATTCCATTCCACTCCATTCCATTCCATTCGATTCCATTGAATTCCATTCCATTCCATTCCATTCCATTCCATTGAATTCCGTTCCATTCCATTCCATTCCATTCCGTTCCATTCCGTTCCATTCCGTTCCATTCCGTTCCATTCCATTGAATTCCGTTCCATTCCTTTGAATTCTGTTCCATTCCGTTCCATTCCGTTCCATTCCGTTCCGTTCCGTTCCATTCCATTCCATTCCATTCCATTCCATTCCATTCCATTCTTTTCCATTCCATTCCATTCCATTCCATTCTACTCGGGTTGATTTCATTGTATTCCATTCCATTCCATTCGAATCCATTCCGTTCCATTCCATTCCATTCCATTCCATTCCATTCCGTTCTACTCGGGTTCATTCCATTCCATTCCTTTCCTTTCCGTTCCGTTCCATTCCATTCTGTTTCATTCCGTTCCATTCCATTCCATTCCGTTCCATTCCGTTCTAATCGGGTTGATACCATTCTATTCCATTCCATTCCGTTCTGCTCCGTTCCGTTCCGTTCCGTTCCCTTCCGTTCTACTGGGGTTGATACCATTCTATTCCATTCCATTCCATTCGATTCCATTCGATTCCATTCGATTCCATTCGATTCCATTCGATTCCATTCGATTCCATTCCATTCCATTCCATTCCATTCCATTCCATTCCATTGAATTCCGTTCCATTCCATTCCGTTCCGTTCCGTTCCGTTCCGTTCCATTGCATTCCGTTCCATTCTACTCGGGTTGATTCCATTCTATTCCATTCCATTCCATTCCATTCCATTCGATTCCATTCGATTCCATTCGATTCCATTCCATTCCATTCCATTGAATTCCATTCCATTCCATTCCATTCCATTCCATTCCATTCCATTCCATTCCATTCCATTGAATTCCATTGAATTCCATTCCATTTAATTCCATTCCATTCCATTCAATTCGATTCCATTGAATTCCATTCCACTCCATTCCATTCCATTCGATTCCATTGAATTCCATTCCATTCCATTCCATTCCGTTCCATTCCGTTCCATTCCGTTCCTTTCCGTTCCATTCCATTGATTTCCGTTCCATTCCTTTGAATTCCGTTCCATTCCGTTCCGTTCCGTTCCATTCCGTTCCGTTCCGTTCCATTCCATTCCATTCCATTCCATTCCATTCCATTCCATTCCATTCCATTCCATTCTTCTCGGGTTGATTCCATTGTATTTCTTTCCATTCCATTCGAATCCATTCCATTCCATTCCATTCCATTCCATTCCGTTCTACTCGGGTTCATTCCATTCCATTCCTTTCCGTTCCGTTCCGTTCCATTCCATTCTGTTCCATTCCGTTCCATTCCATTCCATTCCATTCCATTCCGTTCTAATCGGGTTGATTCCATTCTATTCCCTTCCATTCCGTTCCGTTCCGTTCCGTTCCGTTCCGTTCCCTTGCGTTCTACTGGGGTTGATTCCATTCTATTCCATTCCATTCCATTCGATTCCATTCGATTCCATTCGATTCCATTCGATTCCATTCGATTCCATTCGATTCCATTCCATTCCATTCCATTACATTCCTTTCCATTCCATTCCATTCCATTGAATTCCATTCCATTCCATACCATTCCATTGAATTCCGTTCCATTCCATTCCATTAAATTCCATTCCATTCCATTCCGTTCCATTCCATTCCATTCCATTGAATTCCATTCCATGGAATTCCATTTCATTCCATTCCATTGAATTCCATTCCATTGAATTCCATTCCATTCCATTCCATTCCATTCCATTCCATTCCATTGAATTCCATTCCGTTCCATTCCGTTCCATTCCATTCCGTTCCGTTCCATTCCATTCCGTTCCTTTCCATTGAATTCCGTTCCATTCCATTACATTCCTTTCCATTCCATTCCATTCCATTGAATTCCATTCCATTCCATACCATTCCATTGAATTCCGTTCCATTCCATTCCATTAAATTCCATTCCATTCCATTCCGTTCCATTCCATTCCATTCCATTGAATTCCATTCCATTGAATTCCATTTCATTCCATTCCATTGAATTCCATTCCATTGAATTCCATTCCATTCCATTCCATTCCATTCCATTCCATTGAATTCCATTCCGTTCCGTTCCGTTCCATTCCGTTCCGTTCCGTTCCATTCCATTCCGTTCCTTTCCATTGAATTCCGTTCCATTCCATTGAAATCCATTCCATTCCGTTCCATTCCATTGAATTCCGTTCCATTCCGTTCCATTCCGTTCCATTCCGTTCCATTCCGTTCTACTCTGGTTGACTCCATTCTATTCCATTCCATTCCATTCGATTCCATTCCATTCCATTCCATTCCATTCCATTCCATTCCGTTCTACTCGGGTTCATTCCATTCCATTCCTTTCCGTTCCGTTCCATTCCATTCCGTTCTGTTCCATTCCGTTACATTCAATTCCATTCCATTCCATTCCGTTCTACTCGGTTTGATTCCATTCTATTCCACTCCATTCCGTTCCGTTCCGTTCCGTTCCGTTCCATTCCGTTCCGTTCCACTTGGGTTGATTCCATTCTATTCCATTCCATTCCATTCGATTCCATTCGATTCCATTCGATTCCATTCGTTTCCATTCCATTCCATTCGATTCCATTCCATTCCATTCAATTCCATTGAATTCCATGCCATTCCATTCCATTCCATTCCATTCCATTCCATTGAATTCCATTGAATTCCTTTCCATTGAATTCCATTCCATTCCATTCCATTCCATTCCATTCCATTCCGTTAGATCCCATTCGATTCCTTTCGATTCCATTCGATTCCATTCTATTCCATTCCATTTCATTCCATTGAATTCCATTCCATTCCATTCCATTCCATTCCATTCCATTGAATTCCATTCCGTTCCGTTCCGTTCCATTCCGTTCCGTTCCGTTCCATTCCATTCCGTTCCTTTCCATTGAATTCCGTTCCATTCCATTGAAATCCATTCCATTCCGTTCCATTCCATTGAATTCCGTTCCATTCCGTTCCATTCCGTTCCATTCCGTTCCATTCCGTTCTACTCTGGTTGACTCCATTCTATTCCATTCCATTCCATTCGATTCCATTCCATTCCATTCCATTCCATTCCATTCCATTCCGTTCTACTCGGGTTCATTCCATTCCATTCCGTTCCGTTCCGTTCCATTCCATTCCGTTCTGTTCCATTCCGTTACATTCAATTCCATTCCATTCCATTCCGTTCTACTCGGTTTGATTCCATTCTATTCCACTCCATTCCGTTCCGTTCCGTTCCGTTCCGTTCCATTCCGTTCCGTTCCACTTGGGTTGATTCCATTCTATTCCATTCCATTCCATTCGATTCCATTCGATTCCATTCGATTCCATTCGTTTCCATTCCATTCCATTCGATTCCATTCCATTCCATTCAATTCCATTGAATTCCATGCCATTCCGTTCCATTCCATTCCATTCCATTCCATTGAATTCCATTGAATTCCTTTCCATTGAATTCCATTCCATTCCATTCCATTCCATTCCATTCCATTCCGTTAGATCCCATTCGATTCCTTTCGATTCCATTCTATTCCATTCTATTCCATTCCATTCCATTCCATTGAATTCCATTCCATTCCATTCCATTCCATTCCATTCCATTGAATTGCATTCCATTCCATTCCATTCCATTCCATTCCATTCCATTGAATTCCATTCCATTCCATTCCATTCCATTCCATTCCATTCCATTTCATTCCATAGAATTCCATTCCATTCCATTCCATTCCATTGAATTCCGTTCCATTCCATTCCGTTCCGTTCCGTTCCGTTCCGTTCCGTTGCGTTCCGTTCCGTTCTACTCGGGTTGATTCCATTCTATTCCATTCCATTCCATTAGATTCCATTCGATTCCATTCGATTCCATTCGATTCCATTCCATTCCATTGAATTTCATTCCATTCCATTCCATTCCATTCCATTCCATTCCATTCCATTGAATTCCATTGAATTCCATTCCATTTAATTCCATTCCATTCCATTCCATTCGATTCCATTCCATTCCATTGAATTCCAATCCATTCCATTCCATCCCATTCCATTCCATTCCGTTCTACTCGGGTTGATTCCATTCTATTCCATTCCATTCCATTCGATTCCATTCCATTTCATTCCATTCCATTGAATTCCAATCCATTCCATTCCATTCCATTCCATTCCATTCCATTCCATTCCGTTCTACTCGGGTTGATTCCATTATATTCCATTCCATTCTATTCGATTCCATTCCATTCCAATCAATTCCATTCGATTCCATTCGATTCCATTCGATTCCATTCCATTCCATTCCATTGAATTCCATTCCATTCCATTCCATTCCATTCCATTGAATTCCATTTCCTTCCATTCCATTCCATTGAATTCCGTTCCATTCCATTCCATTCCGTTCCGTTCCGTTCCGTTCCGTTCCGTTCCGTTGCATTCCTTTCCGTTCTACTCGGGTTGATTCCATTCTATTCCATTCCATTCCATTCCATTCCATTCGATTCCATTCGATTCCATTCGATTCCAATCCATTCCATTCCATTGAAATCCATTCCATTCCATTCCATTCCATTCCATTCCATTACATTCCATTGAATTCCTTTGAATTCCATTCCATTTAATTCCATTCCATTCCATTCCATTCGATTCCATTGAATTCCATTCCACTCCATTCCATTCCATTCGATTCCATTGAATTCCATTCCATTCCATTCCATTCCATTGAATTCCGTTCCATTCCATTCCATTCCATTCCGTTCCATTCCGTTCCATTCCGTTCCATTCCTTTCCATTCCATTGAATTCCGTTCCATTCCTTTGAATTCCGTTCCATTCCGTTCCGTTCCGTTCCATTCCGTTCCGTTCCGTTCCATTCCGTTCCATTCCATTCCATTCCACTCCATTCCATTCCATTCCATTCCATTCTACTCGGGTTGATTCCATTGTATTCCATTCCATTCCATTCGAATCCATTCCATTGCATTCCATTCCATTCCGTTCTACTCGGGTTCATTCCATTCCATTCTTTCCGTTCCGTTCCGTTCCATTCCATTCTGTTCCATTCCGTTCCATTCCATTCCATTCCATTCCATTCCGTTCTAATCGGGTTGATTCCATTCTATTCCATTCCATTCCGTTCCGTTCCGTTCCGTTCCGTTCCCTTGCGTTCTACTGGGGTTGATTCCATTCTACTCCATTCCATTCCATTCGATTCCATTCGATTCCTTTCGATTCCATTCCATTCCATTCCATTCCATTCCATTCCATTCCATTGCATTGAATTCCATTGCATTCCATTCCGTTCCATTCCGTTCCGTTCCGTTCCGTTCCCTTCCGTTCCGTTGCGTTCCTTTCCGTTCTACTCGGGTGGATTCCATTCTTTTCCATTCCATTCCATTCGATTCCATTCGATTCCATTCGATTCCACTCGATTCCATTCGATTCCTTTCCATTCCATTCCATTGAATTCCATTCCATTCCATTCCATTCCATTCCATTCCATTCCATTCCATTCCATTGAATTCCATTCCATTCCATTCCATTCCATTCCATTCCATTGAATTCCATTACACTCCATTACATTCCATTGAATTCCGTTCCATTCCATTCCATTCCGTTCCGTTCCGTTCTGTTCCGTTCCGTTCCGTTGCATTCCGTTCCGTTCTACTCGGGTTGATTCCATTCTATTCCATTCCATTCCATTCCATTCCATTCGATTCCATTCGATTCCATTCGATTCCATTCCATTGAATTCCACTCCTTTCGATTCCATTCGATTCCATTCGATTCCATTCCATTCCATTCCATTCCATTCCATTCCATTCCATTCCATTCCATTCCATTCCATTGAATTCCATTGAATTCCATTCCATTTATTTCCATTCCATTCCATTCCTTTCGATTCCATTGAATTCCATTCCACTCCATTCCATTCCATTCGATTCCATTGAATTCCATTCCATTCCATTCCATTCCACTGAATTCCGTTCCATTCCATTCCATTCCATTCCGTTCCATTCCGTTCCATTCCGTTCCATTCCGTTCCATTCCATTGAATTCCGTTCCATTCCTTTGAATTCCGTTCCATTCCGTTCCGTTCCGTTCCATTCCGTTCCGTTCCGTTCCATTCCATTCCATTCCATTCCATTCCTTTCCATTCCATTCCATTCCATTCCATTCTACTTGGGTTGATTCCATTGTATTCCATTCCATTCCATTCGAATCCATTCCATTCCCTTCTACTCGGGTTCATTCCACTCCATTCCTTTCCGTTCCGTTCCGTTCCATTCCACTCTGTTCCATTCCGTTCCATTCCATTCCATTCCATTCCATTCCGTTCTAATCGGGTTGATACCATTCTATTCCATTCCATTCCGTTCCGTTCCGTTCCGTTCCCTTCCGTTCTACTGGGGTTGATTCCATTCTATTCCATTCCATTCCGTTCGATTCCATTCGATTCCATTCGATTCCATTCGATTCCATTCCATTCCATTCCATTCCATTCCATTCCATTCCATTCCATTGATTTCCGTTCCATTCCATTCCGTTCCGTTCCGTTCCGTTCCGTTCCGTTGCGTTCCGTTCCGTTCTACTCGGGTTGATTCCATTCTATTCCATTCCATTCCATTCGATTCCATTCGATTCCATTCGATTCCATTCGATTCCATTCCTTTCCATTCCATTCCATTCCATTGAATTCCATTCCATTCCATTCCATTCCTTTCCATTCCATTGAATTCCATTCCGTTCCATTCCATTCCATTCCATTGAATTCCATTCCATTCAATTCCATTCCATTCCATTCCATTCCATTCCATTCCATTCCATTCCATTGAATTCCATTGAATTCCATTTCATTGAATTCCATTGAATTCCATTCCATTGAATTCCATTCCATTCCATTCCGTTCCGTTCCGTTCCGTTCCGCTCTACTCGGGTTGATTCCATTCTATTCCATTCCATTCCATTCGATTCCATTCGATTCCATTCGATTACATTCGATTCCATTCCATTCCATTCCATTCCACTCCATTCCATTCCACTCCACTCCACTCCACTCCACTCCACTCCAATCCACTCCACTCCACTCCATTCCATTCCATTCCATTCCATTGAATTCCATTGAATTCCATTGAATTCCATTCCATTCCATTCCATTTCATTCCATTCGATTCCGTTCTACTCGGGTTGATTCCATTCTATTCCATTCCTTTTCATTCGATTCCATTCGATTCCATTCGATTCCATTCGATTCCATTCCATTCCATTCCATTCTATTCCATTGAATTCCATTCCATTCCATTCCTTTCCATTCCATTCCATTCCATTGAATTCCATTCCATTCCATTCCATTCCATTCCTTTCCATTCCATTCCATTCCATTGAATTCCATTCCATTCCATTCCATTCCATTCCATTCCATTGAATTCCATTTCATTCCATTCCATTCCATTGAATTCCGTTACATTCCATTCCATTCCATTCCGTTCCTTTCCGTTCCGTTCCGTTCCGTTCCGTTGCATTCCGTTCCGTTCTACTCGGGTTGATTCCATTCTATTCCATTCCATTCCATTCCATTCCATTCCATTCCACTCGGGTTGATCATAACATTCCGTTCCGCTTCGTTCCTTTCCGTTCCGTTCCGTTCCGTTCTACTCGGGTTGATTCCATTCTATTCCATTCCATTCCATTCCATTGAATTCCATTGAATTCCATTCCATTGAATTCCATTCCATTCAATTCCATTGAATTCCATTCCATTCCATTCCATTCCATTCCATTCCATTCCATTCCATTGAATTCCATTCCATTCCATTCCATTCCATTCCATTCCATTCCATTCCATTCCATTGAATTCCATTTCATTCCATTCCATTCCATTGAATTCCGTTCCATTCCATTCCGTTCCGTTCCGTTCCGTTCCGTTCCGTTCCATTCCGTTCCGTTCCACTTGGGTTGATTCCATTCTATTCCATTCCATTCCATTCGATTCCATTCGATTCCATTCGATTCCATTCGTTTCCATTCCATTCCATTCGATTCCATTCCATTCCATTCAATTCCATTGAATTCCATGCCATTCCATTCCATTCCATTCCATTCCATTCCATAGAATTCCATTGAATTCCTTTCCATTGAATTCCATTCCATTCCATTCCATTCCATTCCATTCCATTAGATCCCATTCGATTCCTTTCGATTCCATTCGATTCCATTCTATTCCATTCCATTCCATTCCATTGAATTCCATTCCATTCCATTCCATTCCATTCCATTCCATTGAATTCCATTCCATTCCATTCCATTCCATTCCATTCCATTCCATTTCATTCCATAGAATTCCGTTCCATTCCATTCCATTCCATGGAATTCCGTTCCATTCCATTCCGTTCCGTTCCGTTCCGTTCCGTTCCGTTGCGTTCCGTTCCGTTCTACTCGGGTTGATTCCATTCTATTCCATTCCATTCCATTAGATTCCATTCGATTCCATTCGATTCCATTCGATTCCATTCGATTCCATTCCATTCCATAGAATTTCATTCCATTCCATTCCATTCCATTCCATTCCATTGAATTCCATTGAATTCCATTCCATTTAATTCCATTCCATTCCATTCCATTCGATTCCATTCCATTCCATTGAATTCCAATCCATTCCATTCCATTCCATTCCATTCGATTCCATTCCATTCCGTTCTACTCGGGTTGATTCCATTCTATTCCATTCCATTCCATTCGATTCCATTCCATTTCATTCCATTCCATTGAATTCCAATCCATTCCATTCCATTCCATTCCATTCCATTCCATTCCATTCCGTTCTACTCGGGTTGATTCCATTATATTCCATTCCATTCCATTCGATTCCATTCCATTCCAATCAATTCCATTCGATTCCATTCGATTCCATTCGATTCCATTCCATTCCATTCCATTGAATTCCATTGCATTCCATTCCATTAAATTCCATTGAATTCCATTTCATTCCATTCCATTCCATTGAATTCCGTTCCATTCCATTCCATTCCGTTCCGTTCCGTTCCGTTCCGTTCCGTTGCATTCCTTTCCGTTCTACTCGGGTTGATTCCATTCTATTCCATTCCATTCCATTCCATTCCATTCGATTCCATTCGATTCCATTCGATTCCATTCCATTCCATTCCATTGAAATCCATTCCATTCCATTCCATTCCATTCCATTCCATTCCATTCCATTACATTCCATTGAATTCCTTTGAATTCCATTCCATTTAATTCCATTCCATTCCATTCCATTCGATTCCATTGAATTCCATTCCACTCCATTCCATTCCATTCGATTCCATTGAATTCCATTCCATTCCATTCCATTCCATTGAATTCCGTTCCATTCCATTCCATTCCATTCCGTTCCATTCCGTTCCATTCCGTTCCATTCCTTTCCATTCCATTGAATTCCGTTCCATTCCTTTGAATTCCGTTCCATTCCGTTCCGTTCTGTTCCATTCTGTTCCGTTCCGTTCCATTCCGTTCCATTCCATTCCTTTCCATTCCATTCCATTCCATTCCATTCCATTCCATTCCATTCTACTCGGGTTGATTCCATTGTATTCCATTCCATTCCATTCGAATCCATTCCATTGCATTCCATTCCATTCCGTTCTACTCGGGTTCATTCCATTCCATTCTTTCCGTTCCGTTCCGTTCCATTCCATTCTGTTCCATTCCGTTCCATTCCATTCCATTCCATTCCATTCCATTCTATTCCATTCCATTCCATTCTACTCGGGTTGATTCCATTGTATTCCATTCCATTCCATTCGAATCCATTCCATTCCATTCCATTCCATTCCGTTCTACTCGGGTTCATTCCATTCCATTCCTTTCCGTTCCGTTACGTTCCATTCCATTCTGTTCCATTCCGTTCCATTCCATTCCATTCCGCTCTAATCAGGTTGATACCATTCTATTAAATTCCATTCCGTTCCATTCCGTTCCGTTCCGTTCCGTTCCGTTCCGTTCCCTTCCGTTCTACTCGGGTTGATTCCATTCTATTCCATTCCATTCCATTCGATTCCATTCCATTCCATTCCATTGAAATCCATTCCATTGCATTCCATTCCATTCCATTCCATTCCATTGAATTCCATTGAATTCCATTCCCTATAATTCCATTCCATTCCATTCCATTCGATTCCATTGAATTCCATTAGAATCCATTCCATTCCATTCCATTCCATTGAATTCCATTCCATTCCATTCCATTCCATTGAATTCCGTTCCATTCCATTCCATTCCATTCCGTTCCATTCCGTTCCATTCCGTTCCATTCCGTTCCATTAAATTGAATTCCGCTCCATTCCTTTGAATTCCGTTCCATTCCGTTCCGTTCCGTTCCATTCCGTTCCGTTCCGTTCCATTCCATTCCATTCCATTCCATTCCATTCCATTCCATTCCATTCTACTCGGGTTGATTCCACTGTATTCCATTCCATTCCATTCAAATCCATTCCATTCCGTTCCATTCCCTTCCGTTCTACTCGGGTTCATTCCATTCCATTCCTTTCCGTTCCGTTCCGTTCCATTCCATTCTGTTCCATTCCGTTCCATTCCATTCCATTCCATTCCATTCCGTTCTAATCGGGTTGATTCCGTTCCATTCCATTCCATTCCGTTCCGTTCCGTTCCGTTCCATTCCGTTCCATTGCATTCCGTTCCGTTCTACTCGGGTTGATTCCATTCTATTCCATTCCATTCCATTCGATTCCTTTCGATTCCATTCGATTCCATTCGATTCCATTCCATTCCATTCCATTGAATTCCATTCCATTCCATTCCATTCCATTACATTCCATTCCATTCCATTCCATTCCATTGAATTCCATTGAATTCCACTCCATTTAATACCATTCCATTCCATTCCATTCGATTCCATTGAATTCCATTCCACTCCATTCCATTCCGTTCGATTCCATTGAATTCCATTCCATTCCATTCCATTCCATTGAATTCCGTTCCATTCCATTCCATTCCATTCCGTTCCATTCCGTTCCATTCCGTTCCATTCCGATCCATTCCATTGAATTCCGTTCCATTCCTTTGAATTCCGTTCCATTCCGTTCCATTCCGTTCCATTCCGTTCCGTTCCGTTCCGTTCCATTCCATTCCATTCCATTCCATTCCATTCCATTCTATTCCATTCCATTCCATTCCATTCTACTCGGGTTGATTTCATTGTATTCCATTCCATTCCATTCGAATCCATTGCATTCCATTCCATTCCATTCCATTCCATTCCTTTCCGTTCTACTCGGGTTCATTCCATTCCATTCCTTTCCGTTCCGTTCCGTTCCATTCCATTCTGTTTCATTCCGTTCCATTCCATTCCATTCCATTCCGTTCTAATCGGTTTGCTACCATTCTATTCCATTCCATTCCGTTCCGCTCCGTTCCGTTCCATTCTGTTCCGTTCCGTTCCCTTCCGTTCTACTGGGGTTGATTCCATTCTATTCCATTCCATTCCATTCGATTCCATTCGATTCCATTCGATTCCATTCGATTCCATTCCATTCCATTCCATTCCATTCCATTCCATTCCATTGAATTCCATTGAATTCCACTCCATTTAATACCATTCCATTCCATTCCATTCGATTCCATTGAATTCCATTCCACTCCATTCCATTCCATTCGATTCCATTGAATTCCATTCCATTCCATTCCATTCCACTGAATTCCGTTCCATTCCATTCCATTCCATTCCGTTCCATTCCGTTCCATTCCGTTCCATTCCGTTCCATTCCATTGAATTCCGTTCCATTCCTTTGAATTCCGTTCCATTCCGTTCCATTCCGTTCCATTCCGTTCCGTTCAATTCCATTCCATTCCATTCCATTCCATTCCATTCCATTCCATTCTACTCGGGTTGATTCCATTGTATTCCATTCCATTCCATTCGAATCCATTCCATTCCATTCCATTCCATTCCGTTCTACTCGGGTTCATTCCATTCCATTCCTTTCCGCTCCGTTCCGTTCCATTCCATTCTGTTCCATTCCGTTCCATTCCATTCCATTCCTTTCCATTCCGTACTAATCGGGTTGATACCATTCTATTCCATTCCATTCCGTTCCGTTCCGTTCCGTTCCGTTCCGTTCCCTTCCGTTCTACTCGGGTTTATTCCATTCTATTCCATTCCATTCCATTCGATTCCATTCGATTCCATTCGATTCCATTCCATTCCATTCCATTGAAATCCATTCCATTGCATTCCACTCCATTCCATTCCATTCCATTCCATTGAATTCCATTGAATTCCATTCCATTTTATTCCATTCCATTCCATTCCATTCGATTCCATTGAATTCCATTCCACTCCATTCCATTCCATTCGATTCCATTGAATTCCATTCCATTCCATTCCATTCCATTGAATTCCGTTCCATTCCATTCCATTGCATTCCGTTCCATTCCGTTCCATTCCATTCCATTCCATTGAATTCCGCTCCATTCCTTTGAATTCCGTTCCATTCCGTTCCGTTCCGTTCCATTCCGTTCCTTTCCGTTCCATTCCATTCCATTCCATTCCATTCCATTCCATTCCATTCCATTCAATTCCATTCCATTCCATTCCATTCCATTCTACTCGGGTTGATTCCATTGTATTCCATTCCATTCCATTCAAATCCATTCCATTCCGTTCCATTCCCTTCCGTTCTACTCGGGTTCATTCCATTCCATTCCTTTCCGTTCCGTTCCGTTCCATTCCATTCTGTTCCATTCCGTTCCATTCCATTCCATTCCATTCCATTCCGTTCTAATCGGGTTGATTCCGTTCCATTCCATTCCATTCCGTTCCGTTCCGTTCCGTTCCGTTCCGTTCCGTTGCATTCCGTTCCGTTCTACTCGGGTTGATTCCATTCTATTCCATTCCATTCCATTCGATTCCATTCGATTCCATTCGATTCCATTCGATTCCATTCCATTCCATTCCATTGAATTCCATTCCATTCCATTCCATTCCATTCCATTCCATTCCATTCCATTCCATTGAATTCCATTGAATTCCACTCCATTTAATACCATTCCATTCCATTCCATTCGATTCCATTGAATTCCATTCCACTCCATTCCATTCCATTCGATTCCATTGAATTCCATTCCATTCCATTCCATTCCATTGAATTCCGTTCCATTCCATTCCATTCCATTCCGTTCCATTCCGTTCCATTCCGTTCCATTCCGATCCATTCCATTGAATTCCGTTCCATTCCTTTGAATTCCGTTCCATTCCGTTCCATTCCGTTCCATTCCGTTCCATTCCGTTCCGTTCCATTCCATTCCATTCCATTCCATTCCATTCCATTCTATTCCATTCCATTCCATTCCATTCTACTCGTGTTGATTTCATTGTATTCCATTCCATTCCATTCGAATCCATTGCATTCCATTCCATTCCATTCCATTCCATTCCATTCCGTTCTACTCGGGTTCATTCCATTCCATTCCTTTCCGTTCCGTTCCGTTCCATTCCGTTCTGTTTCATTCCGTTCCATTCCATTCCATTCCATTCCATTCCGTTCTAATCGGGTTGATACCATTCTATTCCATTCCATTCCGTTCCGCTCCGTTCCGTTCCGTTCCGTTCCGTTCCGTTCCCTTCCGTTCTACTGGGGTTGATTCCATTCTATTCCATTCCATTCCATTCGATTCCATTCGATTCCATTCGATTCCATTCGATTCCATTCGATTCCATTCCATTCCATTCCATTCCATTCCATTTAATTCCGTTCCATTCCATTCCGTTCCATTCCATTCCATGGAATTCCATTCCATTCCATTGAATTCCATTCCATTCCATTCCATTCCATTGAATTCCGTTCCATTCCATTCCGTTCCGTTCCGTTCTGTTCCGTTCCGTTCCGTTGCATTCCGTTCCGTTCTACTCGGTTTGATTCCATTCTATTCCATTCCATTCCATTCCATTCCACTCGATTCCATTCGATTCCATTCGATTCCATTCCATTCCATTCCATTGAATTCCATTCCATTCCATTCCATTCCATTCCATTCCATTGAATTCCATTCTATTCCATTCCATTCCATTCCATTCCATTCCATTCCATTCCATTCCATTCCATTCCATTCCACTCCACTCCACTCCACTCCACTCCAATCCCCTCCACTCCACTCCATTCCATTCCATTCCATTGAATTCCATTGAATTCCATTCCGTTCCATTCCATTCCATTCCATTCCATTCCATTCCATTCCATTCCATTCCATTCCATTCCGTTCCATTCCATTCCATTCCATTGAATTCCATTCCATTCCATTCCATTCCATTCCATTCCATTCCATTCCATTGAATTCCATTGAATTCCATTCCATTGAATTCCATTGAATTCCATTCCTTTGAATTCCATTCCATTCCGTTCCGTTCCGTTCCGTTCCGCTCTACTCGGGTTGATTTCATTCTATTCCATTCCATTCCATTCGATTCCATTCGATTCCATTCGATTACATTCGATTCCATTCCATTCCATTCCATTCCACTCCATTCCATTCCACTCCACTCCACTCCACTCCACTCCACTCCAATCCACTCCACTCCACTCCATTCCATTCCATTCCATTCCATTGAATTCCATTGAATTCCATTCCATTCCATTCCATTCCATTCCATTTCATTCCATTCGATTCCGTTCTACTCGGGTTGATTCCATTCTATTCCATTCCTTTTCATTCGATTCCATTCGATTCCATTCGATTCCATTCGATTCCATTCCATTCCATTCCATTCTATTCCATTGAATTCCATTCCATTCCATTCCTTTCCATTCCATTCCATTCCATTGAATTCCATTCCATTCCATTCCATTCCATTCCTTTCCATTCCATTCCATTCCATTGAATTCCATTCCATTCCATTCCATTCCATTCCATTCCATTGAATTCCATTTCATTCCATTCCATTCCATTGAATTCCGTTACATTCCATTCCATTCCGTTCCGTTCCGTTCCGTTCCGTTCCGTTGCATTCCGTTCCGTTCTACTCGGGTTGATTCCATTCTATTCCATTGCATTCCATTCCATTCCATTCCATTCCACTCGGTTTGATCATAACATTCCGTTCCGTTTCGTTCTGCTCCGTTCCGTTCCGTTCCGTTCTACTCGGGTTGATTCCATTCTATTCCATTCCATTCCATTCCATTGAATTCCATTGAATTCCATTCCATTGAATTCCATTCCATTCAATTCCATTGAATTCCATTCCATTCCATTCCATTCCATTCCATTCCATTGAATTCCATTCCATTCCATTCCATTCCATTCCATTCCATTCCATTGAATTCCATTTCATTCCATTCCATTCCATTGAATTCCGTTCCATTCCATTCCATTCCGTTCCATTCCATTCCGTTCCGTTCCTTTCCGTTGCATTCCGTTCCGTTCTACTCGGGTTGATTCCATTCTATTCCTTTCCATTCCATTCCATTCCATTCGATTCCATTGAATTCCATTCAATTCCATTCCATTCCATTGAATTCCGTTCCATTCCATTCCATTCCATTCCGTTCCGTTGAATTCCATGGAATTCCATTCCATTGAATTCCATTCCATTCAATTCCATTGAATTCCATTCCATTCCATTCCATTCCATTCCATTCCATTCCATTCCATTGAATTCCATTCCATTCCATTCCATTCCATTCCATTCCGTTCCATTGAATTCCATTTCATTCCATTCCATTCCATTGAATTCCGTTCCATTCCATTCCATTCCGTTCCGTTCTGTTCCGTTCCGTTCCGTTGCGTTCCGTTCCGTTCTACTCTGGTTGATTCCATTCTATTCCATTCCATTCCGTTCCGTTCCGTTCCGTTCCATTCCGTTCCCTTCCGTTCTACTCTGGTTGATTCCATTCTATTCCATTCCATTCCATTCGATTCCATTCGATTCCATTCGATTCCATTCCATTCCATTCCATTCCATTCCATTGAAATCCATTCCATTCCATTCCATTCCATTCCATTCCATTGAATTCCATTGAATTCCATTCCATTTAATTCCATTCCATTCCATTCCATTCGATTCCATTGAATTCCATTCCACTCCATTCCATTCCATTCGATTCCATTGAATTCCATTCCATTCCATTCCATTCCATTGAATTCCGTTCCATTCCATTCCATTCCATTCCGTTCCATTCCGTTCCATTCCGTTCCATTCCATTGAATTCCGCTCCATTCCTTTGAATTCCGTTCCATTCCGTTCCGTTCCGTTCCATTCCGTTCCGTTCCGTTCCATTCCATTCCATTCCATTCCATTCCATTCCATTGAATTCCATTTCATTCCATTCCATTCCATTGAATTCCGTTACATTCCATTCCATTCCGTTCCGTTCCGTTCCGTTCCGTTCCGTTGCATTCCGTTCCGTTCTACTCGGGTTGATTCCATTCTATTCCATTGCATTCCATTCCATTCCATTCCATTCCACTCGGTTTGATCATAACATTCCGTTCCGTTTCGTTCTGTTCCGTTCCGTTCCGTTCCGTTCTACTCGGGTTGATTCCATTCTATTCCATTCCATTCCATTCCATTGAATTCCATTGAATTCCATTCCATTGAATTCCATTCCATTCAATTCCATTGAATTCCATTCCATTCCATTCCATTCCATTCCATTCCATTGAATTCCATTCCATTCCATTCCATTCCATTCCATTCCATTCCATTGAATTCCATTTCATTCCATTCCATTCCATTGAATTCCGTTCCATTCCATTCCATTCTGTTCCATTCCATTCCGTTCCGTTCCTTTCCGTTGCATTCCGTTCCGTTCTACTCGGGTTGATTCCATTCTATTCCTTTCCATTCCATTCCATTCCATTCGATTCCATTGAATTCCATTCAATTCCATTCCATTCCATTGAATTCCGTTCCATTCCATTCCATTCCATTCCGTTCCGTTGAATTCCATGGAATTCCATTCCATTGAATTCCATTCCATTCAATTCCATTGAATTCCATTCCATTCCATTCCATTCCATTCCATTCCATTCCATTGAATTCCATTCCATTCCATTCCATTCCATTCCATTCCGTTCCATTGAATTCCATTTCATTCCATTCCATTCCATTGAATTCCGTTCCATTCCATTCCATTCCGTTCCGTTCTGTTCCGTTCCGTTCCGTTGCGTTCCGTTCCGTTCTACTCGGGTTGATTCCATTCTATTCCATTCCATTCCGTTCCGTTCCGTTCCGTTCCGTTCCATTCCGTTCCCTTCCGTTCTACTCTGGTTGATTCCATTCTATTCCATTCCATTCCATTCGATTCCATTCGATTCCATTCGATTCCATTCCATTCCATTCCATTCCATTCCATTGAAATCCATTCCATTCCATTCCATTCCATTCCATTCCATTGAATTCCATTGAATTCCATTCCATTTAATTCCATTCCATTCCATTCCATTCGATTCCATTGAATTCCATTCCACTCCATTCCATTCCATTCGATTCCATTGAATTCCATTCCATTCCATTCCATTCCATTGAATTCCGTTCCATTCCATTCCATTCCATTCCGTTCCATTCCGTTCCATTCCGTTCCATTCCATTGAATTCCGCTCCATTCCTTTGAATTCCGTTCCATTCCGTTCCGTTCCGTTCCATTCCGTTCCGTTCCGTTCCATTCCATTCCATTCCATTCCATTCCATTCCATTCCATTCCATTCCATTCCATTCTACTCGGGTTGATTCCATTGTATTCCATTCCATTCCATTCAAATCCATTCCATTCCATTCCATTCCATTCCGTTCTACTCGGGTTCATTCCATTCCATTCCTTTCCGTTCCGTTCCGTTCCATTACATTCTCTTCCATTCCGTTCCATTCCATTCCATTCCATTCCATTCCGTTCTAATCGGGTTGATTCCGTTCCATTCCATTCCATTCCGTTCCATTCCGTTCCGTTCCGTTCCGTTCCGTTCCGTTGCATTCCGTTCCGTTCTACTCGGGTTGATTCCATTCTATTCCATTCCATTCCATTCGATTCCATTCGATTCCATTCGATTCCATTCGATTCCATTCCATTCCATTCCATTGAATTCCATTCCATTCCATTCCATTCCATTCCATTCCATTCCATTGAATTCCATTGAATTCCACTCCATTTAATACCATTCCATTCCATTCCATTCGATTCCATTGAATTCCATTCCACTCCATTCCATTCCATTCGATTCCATTGAATTCCATTCCATTCCATTCCATTCCATTCCATTGAATTCCGTTCCATTCCATTCCATTCCATTCCGTTCCATTCGGTTCCATTCCGTTCCATTCCGTTCCATTCCATTGAATTCCGTTCCATTCCTTTGAATTCTGTTCCATTCCGTTCCATTCCGTTCCATTCCGTTCCGTTCCGTTCCATTCCATTCCATTCCATTCCATTCCATTCCATTCTTTTCCATTCCATTCCATTCCATTCTACTCGGGTTGATTTCATTGTATTCCATTCCATTCCATTCGAATCCATTCCATTCCATTCCATTCCATTCCATTCCATTCCATTCCGTTCTACTCGGGTTCATTCCATTCCATTCCTTTCCGTTCCGTTCCGTTCCATTCCATTCTGTTTCATTCCGTTCCATTCCATTCCATTCCGTTCCATTCCGTTCTAATCGGGTTGATACCATTCTATTCCATTCCATTCCATTCGATTCCATTCCATTTCATTCCATTCCATTGAATTCCAATCCATTCCATTCCATTCCATTCCATTCCATTCCATTCCATTCCGTTCTACTCGGGTTGATTCCATTATATTCCATTCCATTCCATTCGATTCCATTCCATTCCAATCAATTCCATTCGATTCCATTCGATTCCATTCGATTCCATTCCATTCCATTCCATTGAATTCCATTCCATTCCATTCCATTCCATTCCATTGAATTCCATTTCATTCCATTCCATTCCATTGAATTCCGTTCCATTCCATTCCATTCCGTTCCGTTCCGTTCTGTTCCGTTCCGTTGCATTCCTTTCCGTTCTACTCGGGTTGATTCCATTCTATTCCATTCCATTCCATTCCATTCCATTCGATTCCATTCGATTCCATTCGATTCCATTCCATTCCATTCCATTGAAATCCATTCCATTCCATTCCATTCCATTCCATTCCATTCCATTACATTCCATTGAATTCCTTTGAATTCCATTCCATTTAATTCCATTCCATTCCATTCCATTCGATTCCATTGAATTCCATTCCACTCCATTCCATTCCATTCGATTCCATTGAATTCCATTCCATTCCATTCCATTCCATTGAATTCCGTTCCATTGCATTCCATTCCATTCCGTTCCATTCCGTTCCATTCCGTTCCATTCCTTTCCATTCCATTGAATTCCGTTCCATTCCTTTGAATTCCGTTCCATTCCGTTCCGTTCCGTTCCATTCTGTTCCGTTCCGTTCCATTCCGTTCCATTCCATTCCATTCCATTCCATTCCATTCCATTCCATTCCATTCCATTCCATTCTACTCGGGTTGATTCCATTGTATTCCATTCCATTCCATTCGAATCCATTCCATTGCATTCCATTCCATTCCGTTCTACTCGGGTTCATTCCATTCCATTCTTTCCGTTCCGTTCCGTTCCATTCCATTCTGTTCCATTCCGTTCCATTCCATTCCATTCCATTCCATTCCATTCTATTCCATTCCATTCCATTCTACTCGGGTTGATTCCATTGTATTCCATTCCATTCCATTCGAATCCATTCCATTCCATTCCATTCCATTCCGTTCTACTCGGGTTCATTCCATTCCATTCCTTTCCGTTCCGTTACGTTCCATTCCATTCTGTTCCATTCCGTTCCATTCCATTCCATTCCGCTCTAATCAGGTTGATACCATTCTATTAAATTCCATTCCGTTCCATTCCGTTCCGTTCCGTTCCGTTCCGTTCCGTTCCCTTCCGTTCTACTCGGGTTGATTCCATTCTATTCCATTCCATTCCATTCGATTCCATTCCATTCCATTCCATTGAAATCCATTCCATTGCATTCCATTCCATTCCATTCCATTCCATTGAATTCCATTGAATTCCATTCCCTATAATTCCATTCCATTCCATTCCATTCGATTCCATTGAATTCCATTAGAATCCATTCCATTCCATTCCATTCCATTGAATTCCATTCCATTCCATTCCATTCCATTGAATTCCGTTCCATTCCATTCCATTCCATTCCGTTCCATTCCGTTCCATTCCGTTCCATTCCGTTCCATTAAATTGAATTCCGCTCCATTCCTTTGAATTCCGTTCCATTCCGTTCCGTTCCGTTCCATTCCGTTCCGTTCCGTTCCATTCCATTCCATTCCATTCCATTCCATTCCATTCCATTCCATTCCATTCCATTCTACTCGGGTTGATTCCACTGTATTCCATTCCATTCCATTCAAATCCATTCCATTCCGTTCCATTCCCTTCCGTTCTACTCGGGTTCATTCCATTCCATTCCTTTCCGTTCCGTTCCGTTCCATTCCATTCTGTTCCATTCCGTTCCATTCCATTCCATTCCATTCCATTCCGTTCTAATCGGGTTGATTCCGTTCCATTCCATTCCATTCCGTTCCGTTCCGATCCGTTCCGTTCCGTTCCATTGCATTCCGTTCCGTTCTACTCGGGTTGATTCCATTCTATTCCATTCCATTCCATTCGATTCCTTTCGATTCCATTCGATTCCATTCGATTCCATTCCATTCCATTCCATTGAATTCCATTCCATTCCATTCCATTACATTCCATTCCATTCCATTCCATTCCATTGAATTCCATTGAATTCCACTCCATTTAATACCATTCCATTCCATTCCATTCGATTCCATTGAATTCCATTCCACTCCATTCCATTCCGTTCGATTCCATTGAATTCCATTCCATTCCATTCCATTCCATTGAATTCCGTTCCATTCCATTCCATTCCATTCCGTTCCATTCCGTTCCATTCCGTTCCATTCCGATCCATTCCATTGAATTCCGTTCCATTCCTTTGAATTCCGTTCCATTCCGTTCCATTCCGTTCCATTCCGTTCCGTTCCGTTCCGTTCCATTCCATTCCATTCCATTCCATTCCATTCCATTCTATTCCATTCCATTCCATTCCATTCTACTCGGGTTGATTTCATTGTATTCCATTCCATTCCATTCGAATCCATTGCATTCCATTCCATTCCATTCCATTCCATTCCTTTCCGTTCTACTCGGGTTCATTCCATTCCATTCCTTTCCGTTCCGTTCCGTTCCATTCCATTCTGTTTCATTCCGTTCCATTCCATTCCATTCCATTCCGTTCTAATCGGTTTGCTACCATTCTATTCCATTCCATTCCGTTCCGCTCCGTTCCGTTCCATTCTGTTCCGTTCCATTCCCTTCCGTTCTACTGGGGTTGATTCCATTCTATTCCATTCCATTCCATTCGATTCCATTCGATTCCATTCGATTCCATTCGATTCCATTCGATTCCATTCCATTCCATTCCATTCCATTCCATTCCATTGAATTCCATTGAATTCCACTCCATTTAATACCATTCCATTCCATTCCATTCGATTCCATTGAATTCCATTCCACTCCATTCCATTCCATTCGATTCCATTGAATTCCATTCCATTCCATTCCATTCCACTGAATTCCGTTCCATTCCATTCCATTCCATTCCGTTCCATTCCGTTCCATTCCGTTCCATTCCGTTCCATTCCATTGAATTCCGTTCCATTCCTTTGAATTCCGTTCCATTCCGTTCCATTCCGTTCCATTCCGTTCCGTTCCATTCCATTCCATTCCATTCCATTCCATTCCATTCCATTCCATTCCATTCTACTCGGGTTGATTCCATTGTATTCCATTCCATTCCATTCGAATCCATTCCATTCCATTCCATTCCATTCCGTTCTACTCGGGTTCATTCCATTCCATTCCTTTCCGTTCCGTTACGTTCCATTCCATTCTGTTCCATTCCGTTCCATTCCATTCCATTCCATTCCATTCCGTTCTAATCGGGTTGATACCATTCTATTCCATTCCATTCCGTTCCGTTCCGTTCCGTTCCGTTCCGTTCCGTTCCCTTCCGTTCTACTCGGGTTTATTCCATTCTATTCCATTCCATTCCATTCGATTCCATTCGATTCCATTCGATTCCATTCCATTCCATTCCATTGAAATCCATTCCATTGCATTCCACTCCATTCCATTCCATTCCATTCCATTGAATTCCATTGAATTCCATTCCATTTTATTCCATTCCATTCCATTCCATTCGATTCCATTGAATTCCATTCCACTCCATTCCATTCCATTCGATTCCATTGAATTCCATTCCATTCCATTCCATTCCATTGAATTCCGTTCCATTCCATTCCATTGCATTCCGTTCCATTCCGTTCCATTCCATTCCATTCCATTGAATTCCGCTCCATTCCTTTGAATTCCGTTCCATTCCGTTCCGTTCCGTTCCATTCCGTTCCTTTCCGTTCCATTCCATTCCATTCCATTCCATTCCATTCCATTCCATTCCATTCCATTCAATTCCATTCCATTCCATTCCATTCCATTCTACTCGGGTTGATTCCATTGTATTCCATTCCATTCCATTCAAATCCATTCCATTCCGTTCCATTCCCTTCCGTTCTACTCGGGTTCATTCCATTCCATTCCTTTCCGTTCCGTTCCGTTCCATTCCATTCTGTTCCATTCCGTTCCATTCCATTCCATTCCATTCCATTCCGTTCTAATCGGGTTGATTCCGTTCCATTCCATTCCATTCCGTTCCGTTCCGTTCCGTTCCGTTCCGTTACGTTCCGTTCCTTTCTACTCGGGTTGATTCCATTCTATTCCATTCCATTCCGTTCCATTCCGTTCCGTTCCGTTCCGTTCCGTTCCCTTCCGTTCTACTCTGGTTGATTCCATTCTATTCCATTCCATTCCATTCGATTCCATTCGATTCCATTCGATTCCATTCCATTCCATTCCATTCCATTCCATTGAAATCCATCCCATTCCATTCCATTCCATTCCATTCCATTCCATTCCATTGAATTCCATTGAATTCCATTCCATTTAATTCCATTCCATTCCATTCCATTCGATTCAATAGAATTCCATTCCACTCCATTCCATTCCATTCGATTCCATTGAATTCCATTCCATTCCATTCCATTCCATTGAATTCCGTTCCATTCCATTCCATTCCATTCCGTTCCATTCCGTTCCATTCCGTTCCATTCCATTGAATTCCGCTCCATTCCTTTGAATTCCGTTCCATTCCGTTCCGTTCCGTTCCATTCCGTTCCGTTCCGTTCCATTCCATTCCATTCCATTCCATTCCATTCCATTCCATTCTACTCGGGTTGATTCCATTGTATTCCATTCCATTCCATTCAAATCCATTCCATTCCATTCCATTCCATTCCGTTCTACTCGGGTTCATTCCATTCCATTCCTTTCCGTTCCGTTCCGTTCCATTCCATTCTGTTCCATTCCGTTCCATTCCATTCCATTCCATTCCATTCCGTTCTAATCGGGTTGATTCCGTTCCATTCCATTCCATTCCGTTCCATTCCGTTCCGTTCCGTTCCGTTCCGTTCCGTTGCATTCCGTTCCGTTCTACTCGGGTTGATTCCATTCTATTCCATTCCATTCCATTCGATTCCATTCGATTCCATTCGATTCCATTCGATTCCATTCCATTCCATTCCATTGAATTCCATTCCATTCCATTCCATTCCATTCCATTCCATTCCATTGAATTCCATTGAATTCCACTCCATTTAATACCATTCCATTCCATTCCATTCGATTCCATTGAATTCCATTCCACTCCATTCCATTCCATTCGATTCCATTGAATTCCATTCCATTCCATTCCATTCCATTCCATTGAATTCCGTTCCATTCCATTCCATTCCATTCCGTTCCATTCCGTTCCATTCCGTTCCATTCCGTTCCATTCCATTGAATTCCGTTCCATTCCTTTGAATTCTGTTCCATTCCGTTCCATTCCGTTCCATTCCGTTCCGTTCCGTTCCATTCCATTCCATTCCATTCCATTCCATTCCATTCTTTTCCATTCCATTCCATTCCATTCTACTCGGGTTGATTTCATTGTATTCCATTCCATTCCATTCGAATCCATTCCATTCCATTCCATTCCATTCCATTCCATTCCATTCCGTTCTACTCGGGTTCATTCCATTCCATTCCTTTCCGTTCCGTTCCGTTCCATTCCATTCTGTTTCATTCCGTTCCATTCCATTCCATTCCGTTCCATTCCGTTCTAATCGTGTTGATACCATTCTATTCCATTCCATTCCGTTCTGCTCCGTTCCGTTCCGTTCCGTTCCGTTCCCTTCCGTTCTACTGGGGTTGATAACATTCTATTCCATTCCATTCCGTTCTGCTCCGTTCCGTTCCGTTCCGTTCCGTTCCCTTCCGTTCTACTGGGGTTGATACCATTCTATTCCATTCCATTCCATTCGATTCCATTCGATTCCATTCGATTCCATTCGATTCCATTCGATTCCATTCCATTCCATTCCATTCCATTCCATTCCATTCCATTGAATTCCGTTCCATTCCATTCCGTTCCGTTCCGTTCCGTTCCATTGCATTCCGTTCCATTCTACTCGGGTTGATTCCATTCTATTCCATTCCATTCCATTCCATTCCATTCGATTCCATTCGATTCCATTCGATTCCATTCCATTCCATTCCATTGAATTCCATTCCATTCCATTCCATTCCATTCCATTCCATTCCATTCCATTGAATTCCATTGAATTCCATTCCATTTAATTCCATTCCATTCCATTCAATTCGATTCCATTGAATTCCATTCCACTCCATTCCATTCCATTCGATTCCATTGAATTCCATTCCATTCCATTCCACTCCGTTCCATTCCGTTCCATTCCGTTCCTTTCCGTTCCATTCCATTGATTTCCGTTCCATTCCTTTGAATTCCGTTCCATTCCGTTCCGTTCCGTTCCATTCCGTTCCGTTCCGTTCCATTCCATTCCATTCCATTCCATTCCATTCCATTCCATTCCATTCCATTCCATTCCATTCTTCTCGGGTTGATTCCATTGTATTTCTTTCCATTCCATTCGAATCCATTCCATTCCATTCCATTCCATTCCATTCCGTTCTACTCGGGTTCATTCCATTCCATTCCTTTCCGTTCCGTTCCGTTCCATTCCTTTCTGTTCCATTCCGTTCCATTCCATTCCATTCCATTCCATTCCGTTCTAATCGGGTTGATTCCATTCTATTCCCTTCCATTCCGTTCCGTTCCGTTCCGTTCCGTTCCGTTCCCTTGCGTTCTACTGGGGTTGATTCCATTCTATTCCATTCCATTCCATTCGATTCCATTCGATTCCATTCGATTCCATTCGATTCCATTCGATTCCATTCGATTCCATTCGATTCCATTCCATTCCATTCCATTACATTCCTTTCCATTCCATTCCATTCCATTGAATTCCATTCCATTCCATACCATTCCATTGAATTCCGTTCCATTCCATTCCATTAAATTCCATTCCATTCCATTCCGTTCCATTCCATTCCATTCCATTGAATTAAATTCCATTGAATTCCATTTCATTCCATTCCATTGAATTCCATTCCATTGAATTCCATTCCATTCCATTCCATTCCATTCCATTCCATTGAATTCCATTCCGTTCCGTTCCGTTCCATTCCGTTCCGTTCCGTTCCATTCCATTCCGTTCCTTTCCATTGAATTCCGTTCCATTCCATTGAAATCCATTCCATTCCGTTCCATTCCATTGAATTCCGTTCCATTCCGTTCCATTCCGTTCCATTCCGTTCCATTCCGTTCTACTCTGGTTGACTCCATTCTATTCCATTCCATTCCATTCGATTCCATTCCATTCCATTCCATTCCATTCCATTCCATTCCGTTCTACTCGGGTTCATTCCATTCCATTCCGTTCCGTTCCGTTCCATTCCATTCCGTTCTGTTCCATTCCGTTACATTCAATTCCATTCCATTCCATTCCGTTCTACTCGGTTTGATTCCATTCTATTCCACTCCATTCCGTTCCGTTCCGTTCCGTTCCGTTCCATTCCGTTCCGTTCCACTTGGGTTGATTCCATTCTATTCCATTCCATTCCATTCGATTCCATTCGATTCCATTCGATTCCATTCGTTTCCATTCCATTCCATTCGATTCCATTCCATTCCATTCAATTCCATTGAATTCCATGCCATTCCATTCCATTCCATTCCATTCCATTCCATTCCATTGAATTCCATTGAATTCCTTTCCATTGAATTCCATTCCATTCCATTCCATTCCATTCCATTCCATTCCGTTAGATCCCATTCGATTCCTTTCGATTCCATTCGATTCCATTCTATTCCATTCCATTCCATTCCATTGAATTCCATTCCATTCCATTCCATTCCATTCCATTCCATTCCATTGAATTCCATTCCATTCCATTCCATTCCATTCCATTCCATTTCATTCCATAGAATTCCATTCCATTCCATTCCATTCCATTGAATTCCGTTCCATTCCATTCCGTTCCGTTCCGTTCCGTTCCGTTCCGTTGCGTTCCGTTCCGTTCTACTCGGGTTGATTCCATTCTATTCCATTCCATTCCATTAGATTCCATTCGATTCCATTCGATTCCGTTCGATTCCATTCCATTCCATTGAATTTCATTCCATTCCATTCCATTCCATTCCATTCCATTCCATTGAATTCCATTGAATTCCATTCCATTTAATTCCACTCCATTCCATTCCATTCGATTCCATTCCATTCCATTGAATTCCAATCCATTCCATTCCATTCCATTCCATTCCATTCCGTTCTACTCGGGTTGATTCCATTCTATTCCATTCCATTCCATTCGATTCCATTCCATTTCATTCCATTCCATTGAATTCCAATCCATTCCATTCCATTCCATTCCATTCCATTCCATTCCATTCCGTTCTACTCGGGTTGATTCCATTATATTCCATTCCATTCCATTCGATTCCATTCCATTCCAATCAATTCCATTCGATTCCATTCGATTCCATTCGATTCCATTCCATTCCATTCCATTGAATTCCATTCCATTCCATTCCATTCCATTCCATTGAATTCCATTTCCTTCCATTCCATTCCATTGAATTCCGTTCCATTCCATTCCATTCCGTTCCGTTCCGTTCCGTTCCGTTCCGTTCCGTTGCATTCCTTTCCGTTCTACTCGGGTTGATTCCATTCTATTCCATTCCATTCCATTCCATTCCATTCGATTCCATTCGATTCCATTCGATTCCATTCCATTCCATTCCATTGAAATCCATTCCATTCCATTCCATTCCATTCCATTCCATTACATTCCATTGAATTCCTTTGAATTCCATTCCATTTAATTCCATTCCATTCCATTCCATTCGATTCCATGGAATTCCATTCCACTCCATTCCATTCCATTCGATTCCATTGAATTCCATTCCATTCCATTCCATTCCATTGAATTCCGTTCCATTGCATTCCATTCCATTCCGTTCCATTCCGTTCCATTCCGTTCCATTCCTTTCCATTCCATTGAATTCCGTTCCATTCCTTTGAATTCCGTTCCATTCCGTTCCGTTCCGTTCCATTCCGTTCCGTTCCGTTCCATTCCGTTCCATTCCATTCCATTCCACACCATTCCATTCCATTCCATTCCATTCTACTCGGGTTGATTCCGTTGTATTCCATTCCATTCCATTCGAATCCATTCCATTGCATTCCATTCCATTCCGTTCTACTCGGGTTCATTCCATTCCATTCTTTCCGTTCCGTTCCGTTCCATTCTATTCTGTTCCATTCCGTTCCATTCCATTCCATTCCATTCCATTCCGTTCTAATCGGGTTGATTCCATTCTATTCCATTCCATTCCGTTCCGTTCCGTTCCGTTCCGTTCCCTTGCGTTCTACTGGGGTTGATTCCATTCTACTCCATTCCATTCCATTCGATTCCATTCGATTCCATTCGATTCCATTCCATTCCATTCCATTCCATTCCATTCCATTCCATTGCATTGAATTCCATTGCATTCCATTCCGTTCCGTTCCGTTCCGTTCCGTTCCGTTCCCTTCCGTTCCGTTGCGTTCCTTTCCGTTCTACTCGGGTGGATTCCATTCTATTCCATTCCATTCCATTCGATTCCATTCGATTCCATTCGATTCCACTCGATTCCATTCGATTCCTTTCCATTCCATTCCATTGAATTCCATTCCATTCCATTCCATTCCATTCCGTTCCATTCCGTTCCATTCCGTTCCATTCCGTTCCATTCCATTGAATTCCGTTCCATTCCTTTGAATTCTGTTCCATTCCGTTCCATTCCGTTCCATTCCGTTCCGTTCCGTTCCATTCCATTCCATTCCATTCCATTCCATTCCATTCTTTTCCATTCCATTCCATTCCATTCTACTCGGGTTGATTTCATTGTATTCCATTCCATTCCATTCGAATCCATTCCATTCCATTCCATTCCATTCCATTCCATTCCATTCCATTCCGTTCTACTCGGGTTCATTCCATTCCATTCCTTTCCGTTCCGTTCCGTTCCATTCCATTCTGTTTCATTCCGTTCCATTCCATTCCATTCCGTTCCATTCCGTTCTAATCGGGTTGATACCATTCTATTCCATTCCATTCCATTCGATTCCATTCCATTCCATTCCATTCCATTGAATTCCAATCCATTCCATTCCATTCCATTCCATTCCATTCCATTCCATTCCGTTCTACTCGGGTTGATTCCATTATATTCCATTCCATTCCATTCGATTCCATTCCATTCCAATCAATTCCATTCGATTCCATTCGATTCCATTCGATTCCATTCCATTCCATTCCATTGAATTCCATTCCATTCCATTCCATTCCATTCCATTGAATTCCATTTCATTCCATTCCATTCCATTGAATTCCGTTCCATTCCATTCCATTCCGTTCCGTTCCGTTCCGTTCCGTTCCGTTGCATTCCTTTCCGTTCTACTCGGGTTGATTCCATTCTATTCCATTCCATTCCATTCCATTCCATTCGATTCCATTCGATTCCATTCGATTCCATTCCATTCCATTCCATTGAAATCCATTCCATTCCATTCCATTCCATTCCATTCCATTCCATTCCATTACATTCCATTGAATTCCTTTGAATTCCATTCCATTTAATTCCATTCCATTCCATTCCATTCGATTCCATTGAATTCCATTCCACTCCATTCCATTCCATTCGATTCCATTGAATTCCATTCCATTCCATTCCATTCCATTGAATTCCGTTCCATTCCATTCCATTCCATTCCGTTCCATTCCGTTCCATTCCGTTCCATTCCTTTCCATTCCATTGAATTCCGTTCCATTCCTTTGAATTCCGTTCCATTCCGTTCCGTTCCGTTCCATTCTGTTCCGTTCCGTTCCATTCCGTTCCATTCCATTCCATTCCATTCCATTCCATTCCATTCCATTCCATTCCATTCTACTCGGGTTGATTCCATTGTATTCCATTCCATTCCATTCGAATCCATTCCATTGCATTCCATTCCATTCCGTTCTACTCGGGTTCATTCCATTCCATTCTTTCCGTTCCGTTCCGTTCCATTCCATTCTGTTCCATTCCGTTCCATTCCATTCCATTCCATTCCATTCCATTCTATTCCATTCCATTCCATTCTACTCGGGTTGATTCCATTGTATTCCATTCCATTCCATTCGAATCCATTCCATTCCATTCCATTCCATTCCGTTCTACTCGGGTTCATTCCATTCCATTCCTTTCCGTTCCGTTACGTTCCATTCCATTCTGTTCCATTCCGTTCCATTCCATTCCATTCCGCTCTAATCAGGTTGATACCATTCTATTAAATTCCATTCCGTTCCATTCCGTTCCGTTCCGTTCCGTTTCGTTCCGTTCCCTTCCGTTCTACTCGGGTTGATTCCATTCTATTCCATTCCATTCCATTCGATTCCATTCCATTCCATTCCATTGAAATCCATTCCATTGCATTCCATTCCATTCCTTTCCATTCCATTGAATTCCATTGAATTCCATTCCCTATAATTCCATTCCATTCCATTCCATTCGATTCCATTGAATTCCATTAGAATCCATTCCATTCCATTCCATTCCATTGAATTCCATTCCATTCCATTCCATTCCATTGAATTCCGTTCCATTCCATTCCATTCCATTCCGTTCCATTCCGTTCCATTCCGTTCCATTCCGTTCCATTAAATTGAATTCCGCTCCATTCCTTTGAATTCCGTTCCATTCCGTTCCGTTCCGTTCCATTCCGTTCCGTTCCGTTCCATTCCATTCCATTCCATTCCATTCCATTCCATTCCATTCCATTCCATTCCATTCTACTCGGGTTGATTCCACTGTATTCCATTCCATTCCATTCAAATCCATTCCATTCCGTTCCATTCCCTTCCGTTCTACTCGGGTTCATTCCATTCCATTCCTTTCCGTTCCGTTCCGTTCCATTCCATTCTGTTCCATTCCGTTCCATTCCATTCCATTCCATTCCATTCCGTTCTAATCGGGTTGATTCCGTTCCATTCCATTCCATTCCGTTCCGTTCCGTTCCGTTCCGTTCCGTTCCGTTCCATTGCATTCCGTTCCGTTCTACTCGGGTTGATTCCATTCTATTCCATTCCATTCCATTCGATTCCTTTCGATTCCATTCGATTCCATTCGATTCCATTCCATTCCATTCCATTGAATTCCATTCCATTCCATTCCATTACATTCCATTCCATTCCATTCCATTCCATTGAATTCCATTGAATTCCACTCCATTTAATACCATTCCATTCCATTCCATTCGATTCCATTGAATTCCATTCCACTCCATTCCATTCCGTTCGATTCCATTGAATTCCATTCCATTCCATTCCATTCCATTGAATTCCGTTCCATTCCATTCCATTCCATTCCGTTCCATTCCGTTCCATTCCGTTCCATTCCGATCCATTCCATTGAATTCCGTTCCATTCCTTTGAATTCCGTTCCATTCCGTTCCATTCCGTTCCATTCCGTTCCGTTCCTTTCCGTTCCATTCCATTCCATTCCATTCCATTCCATTCCATTCTATTCCATTCCATTCCATTCCATTCTACTCGGGTTGATTTCATTGTATTCCATTCCATTCCATTCGAATCCATTGCATTCCATTCCATTCCATTCCATTCCATTCCTTTCCGTTCTACTCGGGTTCATTCCATTCCATTCCTTTCCGTTCCGTTCCGTTCCATTCCATTCTGTTTCATTCCGTTCCATTCCATTCCATTCCATTCCGTTCTAATCGGTTTGCTACCATTCTATTCCATTCCATTCCGTTCCGCTCCGTTCCGTTCCATTCTGTTCCGTTCCGTTCCCTTCCGTTCTACTGGGGTTGATTCCATTCTATTCCATTCCATTCCATTCGATTCCATTCGATTCCATTCGATTCCATTCCATTCCATTCCATTCCATTCCATTCCATTCCATTGAATTCCATTGAATTCCACTCCATTTAATACCATTCCATTCCATTCCATTCGATTCCATTGAATTCCATTCCACTCCATTCCATTCCATTCGATTCCATTGAATTCCATTCCATTCCATTCCATTCCACTGAATTCCGTTCCATTCCATTCCATTCCATTCCGTTCCATTCCGTTCCATTCCGTTCCATTCCGTTCCATTCCATTGAATTCCGTTCCATTCCTTTGAATTCCGTTCCATTCCGTTCCATTCCGTTCCATTCCGTTCCGTTCCATTCCATTCCATTCCATTCCATTCCATTCCATTCCATTCCATTCCATTCTACTCGGGTTGATTCCATTGTATTCCATTCCATTCCATTCGAATCCATTCCATTCCATTCCATTCCATTCCGTTCTACTCGGGTTCATTCCATTCCATTCCTTTCCGTTCCGTTACGTTCCATTCCATTCTGTTCCATTCCGTTCCATTCCATTCCATTCCATTCCATTCCGTTCTAATCGGGTTGATACCATTCTATTCCATTCCATTCCGTTCCGTTCCGTTCCGTTCCGTTCCGTTCCGTTCCCTTCCGTTCTACTCGGGTTTATTCCATTCTATTCCATTCCATTCCATTCGATTCCATTCGATTCCATTCGATTCCATTCCATTCCATTCCATTGAAATCCATTCCATTGCATTCCACTCCATTCCATTCCATTCCATTCCATTGAATTCCATTGAATTCCATTCCATTTTATTCCATTCCATTCCATTCCATTCGATTCCATTGAATTCCATTCCACTCCATTCCATTCCATTCGATTCCATTGAATTCCATTCCATTCCATTCCATTCCATTGAATTCCGTTCCATTCCATTCCATTGCATTCCGTTCCATTCCGTTCCATTCCATTCCATTCCATTGAATTCCGCTCCATTCCTTTGAATTCCGTTCCATTCCGTTCCGTTCCGTTCCATTCCGTTCCTTTCCGTTCCATTCCATTCCATTCCATTCCATTCCATTCCATTCCATTCCATTCCATTCAATTCCATTCCATTCCATTCCATTCCATTCTACTCGGGTTGATTCCATTGTATTCCATTCCATTCCATTCAAATCCATTCCATTCCGTTCCATTCCCTTCCGTTCTACTCGGGTTCATTCCATTCCATTCCTTTCCGTTCCGTTCCGTTCCATTCCATTCTGTTCCATTCCGTTCCATTCCATTCCATTCCATTCCATTCCGTTCTAATCGGGTTGATTCCGTTCCATTCCATTCCATTCCGTTCCGTTCCGTTCCGTTCCGTTCCGTTGCGTTCCGTTCCTTTCTACTCGGGTTGATTCCATTCTATTCCATTCCATTCCGTTCCATTCCGTTCCGTTCCGTTCCGTTCCGTTCCCTTCCGTTCTACTCTGGTTGATTCCATTCTATTCCATTCCATTCCATTCGATTCCATTCGATTCCATTCGATTCCATTCCATTCCATTCCATTCCATTCCATTGAAATCCATCCCATTCCATTCCATTCCATTCCATTCCATTCCATTCCATTGAATTCCATTGAATTCCATTCCATTTAATTCCATTCCATTCCATTCCATTCGATTCAATAGAATTCCATTCCACTCCATTCCATTCCATTCGATTCCATTGAATTCCATTCCATTCCATTCCATTCCATTGAATTCCGTTCCATTCCATTCCATTCCATTCCGTTCCATTCCGTTCCATTCCGTTCCATTCCATTGAATTCCGCTCCATTCCTTTGAATTCCGTTCCATTCCGTTCCGTTCCGTTCCATTCCGTTCCGTTCCGTTCCATTCCATTCCATTCCATTCCATTCCATTCCATTCCATTCTACTCGGGTTGATTCCATTGTATTCCATTCCATTCCATTCAAATCCATTCCATTCCATTCCATTCCATTCCGTTCTACTCGGGTTCATTCCATTCCATTCCTTTCCGTTCCGTTCCGTTCCATTCCATTCTGTTCCATTCCGTTCCATTCCATTCCATTCCATTCCATTCCGTTCTAATCGGGTTGATTCCGTTCCATTCCATTCCATTCCGTTCCATTCCGTTCCGTTCCGTTCCGTTCCGTTCCGTTGCATTCCGTTCCGTTCTACTCGGGTTGATTCCATTCTATTCCATTCCATTCCATTCGATTCCATTCGATTCCATTCGATTCCATTCGATTCCATTCCATTCCATTCCATTGAATTCCATTCCATTCCATTCCATTCCATTCCATTCCATTCCATTGAATTCCATTGAATTCCACTCCATTTAATACCATTCCATTCCATTCCATTCGATTCCATTGAATTCCATTCCACTCCATTCCATTCCATTCGATTCCATTGAATTCCATTCCATTCCATTCCATTCCATTCCATTGAATTCCGTTCCATTCCATTCCATTCCATTCCGTTCCATTCCGTTCCATTCCGTTCCATTCCGTTCCATTCCATTGAATTCCGTTCCATTCCTTTGAATTCTGTTCCATTCCGTTCCATTCCGTTCCATTCCGTTCCGTTCCGTTCCATTCCATTCCATTCCATTCCATTCCATTCCATTCTTTTCCATTCCATTCCATTCCATTCTACTCGGGTTGATTTCATTGTATTCCATTCCATTCCATTCGAATCCATTCCATTCCATTCCATTCCATTCCATTCCATTCCATTCCGTTCTACTCGGGTTCATTCCATTCCATTCCTTTCCGTTCCGTTCCGTTCCATTCCATTCTGTTTCATTCCGTTCCATTCCATTCCATTCCGTTCCATTCCGTTCTAATCGTGTTGATACCATTCTATTCCATTCCATTCCGTTCTGCTCCGTTCCGTTCCGTTCCGTTCCGTTCCCTTCCGTTCTACTGGGGTTGATAACATTCTATTCCATTCCATTCCGTTCTGCTCCGTTCCGTTCCGTTCCGTTCCGTTCCCTTCCGTTCTACTGGGGTTGATACCATTCTATTCCATTCCATTCCATTCGATTCCATTCGATTCCATTCGATTCCATTCGATTCCATTCCATTCCATTCCATTCCATTCCATTCCATTCCATTGAATTCCGTTCCATTCCATTCCGTTCCGTTCCGTTCCGTTCCATTGCATTCCGTTCCATTCTACTCGGGTTGATTCCATTCTATTCCATTCCATTCCATTCCATTCCATTCGATTCCATTCGATTCCATTCGATTCCATTCCATTCCATTCCATTGAATTCCATTCCATTCCATTCCATTCCATTCCATTCCATTCCATGGAATTCCATTGAATTCCATTCCATTTAATTCCATTCCACTCCATTCAATTCGATTCCATTGAATTCCATTCCACTCCATTCCATTCCATTCGATTCCATTGAATTCCATTCCATTCCATTCCACTCCGTTCCATTCCGTTCCATTCCGTTCCTTTCCGTTCCATTCCATTGATTTCCGTTCCATTCCTTTGAATTCGGTTCCATTCCGTTCCGTTCCGTTCCATTCCGTTCCGTTCCGTTCCATTCCATTCCATTCCATTCCATTCCATTCCATTCCATTCCATTCCATTCCATTCTTCTCGGGTTGATTCCATTGTATTTCTTTCCATTCCATTCGAATCCATTCCATTCCATTCCATTCCATTCCATTCCGTTCTACTCGGGTTCATTCCATTCCATTCCTTTCCGTTCCGTTCCGTTCCATTCCATTCTGTTCCATTCCGTTCCATTCCATTCCATTCCATTCCATTCCGTTCTAATCGGGTTGATTCCATTCTATTCCCTTCCATTCCGTTCCGTTCCGTTCCGTTCCGTTCCGTTCCCTTGCGTTCTACTGGGGTTGATTCCATTCTATTCCATTCCATTCCATTCGATTCCATTCGATTCCATTCGATTCCATTCGATTCCATTCGATTCCATTCGATTCCATTCCATTCCATTCCATTACATTCCTTTCCATTCCATTCCATTCCATTGAATTCCATTCCATTCCATACCATTCCATTGAATTCCGTTCCATTCCATTCCATTAAATTCCATTCCATTCCATTCCGTTCCATTCCATTCCATTCCATTGAATTAAATTCCATTGAATTCCATTTCATTCCATTCCACTGAATTCCATTCCATTGAATTCCATTCCATTCCATTCCATTCCATTCCATTCCATTGAATTCCATTCCGTTCCGTTCCGTTCCATTCCGTTCCGTTCCGTTCCATTCCATTCCGTTCCTTTCCATTGAATTCCGTTCCATTCCATTGAAATCCATTCCATTCCGTTCCATTCCATTGAATTCCGTTCCATTCCGTTCCATTCCGTTCCATTCCGTTCCATTCCGTTCTACTCTGGTTGACTCCATTCTATTCCATTCCATTCCATTCGATTCCATTCCATTCCATTCCATTCCATTCCATTCCATTCCATTCCGTTCTACTCGGGTTCATTCCAATCCATTCCGTTCCGTTCCGTTCCATTCCATTCCGTTCTGTTCCATTCCGTTACATTCAATTCCATTCCATTCCATTCCGTTCTACTCGGTTTGATTCCATTCTATTCCACTCCATTCCGTTCCGTTCCGTTCCGTTCCGTTCCATTCCGTTCCGTTCCACTTGGGTTGATTCCATTCTATTCCATTCCATTCCATTCGATTCCATTCGATTCCATTCGATTCCATTCGTTTCCATTCCATTCCATTCGATTCCATTCCATTCCATTCAATTCCATTGAATTCCATGCCATTCCATTCCATTCCATTCCATTCCATTCCATTCCATTGAATTCCATTGAATTCCTTTCCATTGAATTCCATTCCATTCCATTCCATTCCATTCCATTCCATTCCATTCCGTTAGATCCCATTCGATTCCTTTCGATTCCATTCGATTCCATTCTATTCCATTCCATTCCATTCCATTGAATTCCATTCCATTCCATTCCATTCCATTCCATTCCATTCCATTGAATTCCATTCCATTCCATTCCATTCCATTCCATTCCATTCCATTTCATTCCATAGAATTCCATTCCATTCCATTCCATTCCATTGAATTCCGTTCCATTCCATTCCGTTCCGTTCCGTTCCGTTCCGTTCCGTTGCGTTCCGTTCCGTTCTACTCGGGTTGATTCCATTCTATTCCATTCCATTCCATTAGATTCCATTCGATTCCATTCGATTCCGTTCGATTCCATTCCATTCCATTGAATTTCATTCCATTCCATTCCATTCCATTCCATTCCATTCCATTCCATTGAATTCCATTGAATTCCATTCCATTTAATTCCACTCCATTCCATTCCATTCGATTCCATTCCATTCCATTGAATTCCAATCCATTCCATTCCATTCCATTCCATTCCATTCCGTTCTACTCGGGTTGATTCCATTCTATTCCATTCCATTCCATTCGATTCCATTCCATTTCATTCCATTCCATTGAATTCCAATCCATTCCATTCCATTCCATTCCATTCCATTCCATTCCATTCCGTTCTACTCGGGTTGATTCCATTATATTCCATTCCATTCCATTCGATTCCATTCCATTCCAATCAATTCCATTCGATTCCATTCGATTCCATTCGATTCCATTCCATTCCATTCCATTGAATTCCATTCCATTCCATTCCATTCCATTCCATTGAATTCCATTTCCTTCCATTCCATTCCATTGAATTCCGTTCCATTCCATTCCATTCCGTTCCGTTCCATTCCGTTCCGTTCCGTTCCGTTGCATTCCTTTCCGTTCTACTCGGGTTGATTCCATTCTATTCCATTCCATTCCATTCCATTCCATTCGATTCCATTCGATTCCATTCGATTCCATTCCATTCCATTCCATTGAAATCCATTCCATTCCATTCCATTCCATTCCATTCCATTACATTCCATTGAATTCCTTTGAATTCCATTCCATTTAATTCCATTCCATTCCATTCCATTCGATTCCATTGAATTCCATTCCACTCCATTCCATTCCATTCGATTCCATTGAATTCCATTCCATTCCATTCCATTCCATTGAATTCCGTTCCATTCCATTCCATTCCATTCCGTTCCATTCCGTTCCATTCCGTTCCATTCCTTTCCATTCCATTGAATTCCGTTCCATTCCTTTGAATTCCGTTCCATTCCGTTCCGTTCCGTTCCATTCCGTTCCGTTCCGTTCCATTCCGTTCCATTCCATTCCATTCCACTCCATTCCATTCCATTCCATTCCATTCTACTCGGGTTGATTCCATTGTAATCCATTCCATTCCATTCGAATCCATTCCATTGCATTCCATTCCATTCCGTTCTACTCGGGTTCATTCCATTCCATTCTTTCCGTTCCGTTCCGTTCCATTCCATTCTGTTCCATTCCGTTCCATTCCATTCCATTCCATTCCATTCCGTTCTAATCGGGTTGATTCCATTCTATTCCATTCCATTCCGTTCCGTTCCATTCCGTTCCGTTCCCTTGCGTTCTACTGGGGTTGATTCCATTCTACTCCATTCCATTCCATTCGATTCCATTCGATTCCATTCGATTCCATTCCATTCCATTCCATTCCATTCCATTCCATTCCATTCCATTGCATTGAATTCCATTGCATTCCATTCCGTTCCGTTCCGTTCCGTTCCGTTCCGTTCCCTTCCGTTCCGTTGCGTTCCTTTCCGTTCTACTCGGGTGGATTCCATTCTATTCCATTCCATTCCATTCGATTCCATTCGATTCCATTCGATTCCACTCGATTCCATTCGATTCCTTTCCATTCCATTCCATTGAATTCCATTCCATTCCATTCCATTCCATTCCATTCCATTCCATTCCATTCCATTGAATTCCATTCCATTCCATTCCATTCCATTCCATTCCATTCCATTCCATTCCGTTGAATTCCATTACACTCCATTACATTCCATTGAATTCCGTTCCATTCCATTCCATTCCGTTCCGTTCCGTTCCGTTCCGTTCCGTTCCGTTGCATTCCGTTCCGTTCTACTCGGGTTGATTCCATTCTATTCCATTCCATTCCATTCGATTCCATTCGATTCCATTCGATTCCATTCGATTCCATTCCATTGAATTCCATTCCTTTCGATTCCATTCGATTCCATTCAATTCCATTCCATTCCATTCCATTGAATTCCATTCCATTCCATTCCATTCCATTCCATTCTATTCCATTCCATTCCATTCCATTGAATTCCATTGAATTCCATTCCATTTATTTCCATTCCATTCCATTCCTCTCGATTCCATTGAATTCCATTCCACTCCATTCCATTCCATTCGATTCCATTGAATTCCATTCCGTTCCATTCCATTCCACAGAATTCCGTTCCATTCCATTCCATTCCATTCCGTTCCATTCCGTTCCATTCCGTTCCATTCCGTTCCATTCCATTGAATTCCGTTCCATTCCTTTGAATTCCGTTCCATTCCGTTCCGTTCTGTTCCATTCCGTTCCGTTCCGTTCCATTCCATTCCATTCCATTCCATTCCTTTCCATTCCATTCTATTCCATTCCATTCTACTCGGGTTGATTCCATTGTATTCCATTCCATTCCATTCGAATCCATTCCATTCCGTTCTACTCGGGTTCATTCCATTCCATTCCTTTCCGTTCCGTTCCGTTCCATTCCACTCTGTTCCATTCCGTTCCATTCCAATTCATTCCATTCCATTCCGTTCTAATCGGGTTGATACCATTCTATTCCATTCCATTCCGTTCCGTTCCGTTCCGTTCCCTTCCGTTCTACTGGGGTTGATTCCATTCTATTCCATTCCATTCCGTTCGATTCCATTCGATTCCATTCGATTCCATTCGATTCCATTCCATTCCATTCCATTCCATTCCATTCCATTCCATTCCATTGATTTCCGTTCCATTCCATTCCGTTCCGTTCCGTTCCGTTCCGTTGCGTTCCGTTCCGTTCTACTCGGGTTGATTCCATTCGATTCCATTCGATTCCATTCGATTCCATTCGATTCCATTCGATTCCATTCGATTCCATTCCTTTCCATTCCATTCCATTCCATTGAATTCCATTCCATTCCATTCCATTCCATTCCATTCCATTGAATTCCATTCCGTTCCATTCCATTCCATTCCATTGAATTCCATTCCATTCAATTCCATTCCATTCCATTCCATTCCATTCCATTCCATTGAATTCCATTGAATTCCATTTCATTGAATTCCATTGAATTCCATTCCTTTGAATTCCATTCCATTCCGTTCCGTTCCGTTCCGTTCCGTTCCGCTCTACTCTTGTTGATTCCATTCTATTCCATTCCATTCCATTCGATTCCATTCGATTCCATTCGATTACATTCGATTCCATTCCATTCCATTCCATTCCACTCCATTCCATTCCACTCCACTCCACTCCACTCCACTCCACTCCAATCCACTCCACTCCACTCCATTACATTCCATTCCATTCCATTGAATTCCATTGAATTCCATTGAATTCCATTCCATTCCATTCCATTTCATTCCATTCGATTCCGTTCTACTCGGTTTGATTCCATTCTATTCCATTCCTTTTCATTCGATTCCATTCGATTCCATTCGATTCCATTCGATTCCATTCCATTCCATTCCATTCTATTCCATTGAATTCCATTCCATTCCATTCCTTTCCATTCCATTCCATTCCATTGAATTCCATTCCATTCCATTCCATTCCATTCCTTTCCATTCCATTCCATTCCATTGAATTCCATTCCATTCCATTCCATTCCATTCCATTCCATTGAATTCCATTTCATTCCATTCCATTCCATTGAATTCCGTTACATTCCATTCCATTCCGTTCCGTTCCGTTCCGTTCCGTTCCGTTCCGTTGCATTCCGTTCCGTTCTACTCGGGTTGATTCCATTCTATTCCATTCCATTCCATTCCATTCCATTCCATTCCACTCGGGTTGATCATAACATTCCGTTCCGCTTCGTTCCTTTCCGTTCCGTTCCGTTCCGTTCTACTCGGGTTGATTCCATTCTATTCCATTCCATTCCATTCCATTGAATTCCATTGAATTCCATTCCATTGAATTCCATTCCATTCAATTCCATTGAATTCCATTCCATTCCATTCCATTCCATTCCATTCCATTCCATTCCATTCCATTGAATTCCATTCCATTCCATTCCATTCCATTCCATTCCATTCCATTGAATTCCATTTCATTCCATTCCATTCCATTGAATTCCGTTCCATTCCATTCCGTTCCGTTCCGTTCCGTTCCGTTCCGTTCCGTTCCATTCCGTTCCGTTCCACTTGGGTTGATTCCATTCTATTCCATTCCATTCCATTCGATTCCATTCGATTCCAGTCGATTCCATTCGTTTCCATTCCATTCCATTCGATTCCATTCCATTCCATTCAATTCCATTGAATTCCATGCCATTCCATTCCATTCCATTCCATTCCATTCCATTGAATTCCATTGAATTCCTTTCCATTGAATTCCATTCCATTCCATTCCATTCCATTAGATCCCATTCGATTCCTTTCGATTCCATTCGATTCCATTCTATTCCATTCCATTCCATTCCATTGAATTCCATTCCATTCCATTCCATTCCATTCCATTCCATTGAATTCCATTCCATTCCATTCCATTCCATTCCATTCCATTCCATTTCATTCCATAGAATTCCATTCCATTCCATTCCATTCCATTGAAATCCGTTCCATTCCATTCCGTTCCGTTCCGTTCCGTTCCGTTCCGTTGCGTTCCGTTCCGTTCTACTCGGGTTGATTCCATTCTATTCCATTCCATTCCATTAGATTCCATTCGATTCCATTCGATTCCATTCGATTCCATTCGATTCCATTCCATTCCATAGAATTTCATTCCATTCCATTCCATTCCATTCCATTCCATTCCATTGAATTCCATTGAATTCCATTCCATTTAATTCCATTCCATTCCATTCCATTCGATTCCATTCCATTCCATTGAATTCCAATCCATTCCATTCCATTCCATTCCATTGGATTCCATTCCATTCCGTTCTACTCGGGTTGATTCCATTCTATTCCATTCCATTCCATTCGATTCCATTCCATTTCATTCCATCCCATTGAATTCCAATCCATTCCATTCCATTCCATTCCATTCCATTCCATTCCATTCCATTCCGTTCTACTCGGGTTGATTCCATTATATTCCATTCCATTCCATTCGATTCCATTCCATTCCAATCAATTCCATTCGATTCCATTCGATTCCATTCCATTCCATCCCATTCCATTCCATTCCATTCCATTCCGTTCTACTCGGGTTGATTCCATTCTATTCCATTCCATTCCATTCGATCCCATTTGATTCCATTCGATTCCATTCAATTCCATTCGATTCCATTCCATTCCACTCCATTCCATTCCATTGAATTCCATTCCATTCCATTCCATTACATTCCATTCCATTCCATGGAATTCCATTCCATTCCATTCCATTCCATTCCATTCCATAGAATTCCATTCCATTCCATTCCATTCCACTGAATTCCATTCCATTCCATTCCATTCCGTTCCGTTCCGTTCCGTTGCGTTCCGTTCCATTCCGTTGTGTTCCGTTCCATTCTACTCGGGTTGATTCCATTCTATTCCATTCCATTCCAATCCATTCCATTCCATTCCATTGAATTCCATTCCATTCCATTCCATTCCATTCCATTCCATTCCATTCCATTCCATTCCATTCCATTCCATTGAATTCCATTCCATTCCATTCCATTCCATTCCATTCCATTCCATTGAATTCCATTCCATTCCATTCCATTCCATGGAATTCCGTTCCATTCCATTCCATTCCGTTCCGTTCCGTCCCGTTACGTTCCGTTCCGTTGCGTTCCGTTCCGTTCTACTCGGGTTGATTCCATTCTATTCCATTCCATTCCATTCGATTCCATTCGATTCCATTCGATTCCACTCCATTCCATTCCATAGAATTCCATTCCATTCCATTCCATTCCATTGAATTCCATTCCATTCCATTCCATTCCATTGAATTCCATTCCATTCCATTCCATTCCATTGAATTCCATTCCATTCCATTCCATTCCATTCCATTCCATTCCATTGAATTCCATTCCATTCCATTCCATTCCATTCCATTCCATTCCATTCCATTCCATTCCATTCCATTCCATTCCATTTCATTCCAGTCCAATCCATTCGATTCCATTCCATTCCATTCCATTTCATTGCATTCCATTCCATTCCATTCCATTCCATTCCATTCCATTCCATTCCATTCCATTCCATTCCATTCCGTTCTACTCAGGTTGATTCCATTCTATTCCATTCCATTCCATTCCATTCCATTCCATTCCATTCCATTCGATTCCATTCCATTCCATTCCATTGAATTCCATTCCATTCCTTTCCATTCCATGGAATTCCATTCCATTCCATTCCATTCCATTCCATTCCATTCCATTGAATTCCATTCCATTCCATTCCATTCCATTCCATTGAATTCCATTCCGTTCCATTCCATTCCATTGAATTCCATTCCATTCCATTCCATTCCATTCCATTCCATTCCATTCCATTGAATTCCATTCCATTCCATTCCATTCCATTCCATTCCATTCCATCCCATTCCATTCCATTCCATTCCATTCCGTTCTACTCGGGTTGATTCCATTCTATTCCATTCCATTCCATTCGATCCCATTTGATTCCATTCGATTCCATTCAATTCCATTCGATTCCATTCCATTCCACTCCATTCCATTCCATTGAATTCCATTCCATTCCATTCCATTCCATTCCATTCCATTCCATTCCATTCCATTCCATTGAATTCCATTCCATTCCATTCCATTCCATTCCATTCCATTCCATTGAATTCCATTCCATTCCATTCCATTCAATTGAATTCCGTTCCATTCCATTCCATTCCGTTCCGTACCGTCCCGTTCCGTTCCGTTCCGTTGCGTTCCGTTCCGTTCTACTCGGGTTGATTAAATTCTATTCCATTCCATTCTATTCGATTCCATTCGATTCCAATCGATTCCATTCGATTCCATTCGATTCCATTGAATTCCATTCCATTCCATTCCATTCCATTGAATTCCGTTGCATTATATTCCATTCCGTTCCGTCCCGTCCCGTTCCGTTCCGTTCCGTTCCGTTGCGTGCCGTTCCGTTCTACTCGGGTTGATTCCATTCCATTCCATTCCATTCCATTCCATTCCATTCCATTCCATTCCATTCCATTGAATTCCATTCCATTCCATTCCATTCCATTCCATTCCATTCCATTCCGTTCTACTCGGGTTGATTCCATTCTATTCCATTCCATTCCATTCGATCTCATTCGACTCCATTCGATTCCATTCGATTCCACTCCATTCCATTCCATTGAATTCCATTCCATTCCATTCCATTCCATTCCATTCCATAGAATTCCATTCCATTCCATTCCATTCCATTCCATTCCATTCCATTCCATTCCATTCCATTGAATTCCATTCCATTCCATTCCATTCCATTGAATTCCGTTCCATTCCATTCCATTCCATTCCATTCCATTCCATTGAATTCCATTCCATTCCATTCCATAGAATTCCGTTCCATTCCATTCCATTCCATTCCATTCCATTCCATTCCATTCCATTCCATGGAATTCCATTCCATTCCATTCCATTCCTTTCCATTGAATTCCATTCTGTTCCATTCCATTCCTTTGAATTCCGTTCCATTCCATTCCATTCCGTTCCTTTCCGTTCCGTTCCGTTCCGTTCCGTTCCGTTGCGTTCCGCTCCGTTCTACTCGGGTTGATTCCATTCTATTCCATTCCATTCCATTCGATCCCATTCGATTCCATTCGATTCCATTCGATTCCATTCGATTCCACTCCATTCCATTCCATAGAATTCCATTCCATTCCATTCCATTTGAATTCCATTCCATTCCATTCCATTCCATTCTATTCCATTCCATCCCATTCCATTCCATTCCATTCCATCCTACTCGGGTTGATTGCATTCTATTCCATTCCATTCCATTCGATTCCATTCGATTCCATTCGATTCCATTCGATTCCATTCGATTCCATTCGATTCCATTCCATTCCATTCCATTCCATTCCATTCCATTCCATTCCATTGAATTCCATTCCATTCCATTCCATTCCATTCCATTGAATTCCATTCCATTCCATTCCATTCCATTCCATTCCATTCCATTGAATTCCATTCCGTTCCATTTCATTCCATTGAATTCCATTCCATTCCATTCCATTCCATTCCATTCCATTCCATCCCATTCAATTCCATTCCATTCCATTCCATTCCATTCCATCCCATTCCATTCCATTCCATTCCATTCCGTTCTACTCGGGTTGATTCCATTCTATTCCATTCCATTCCATTCGATCCCATTTGATTCCATTCGATTCCATTCAATTCCATTCGATTCCATTCCATTCCACTCCATTCCATTCCATTGAATTCCATTCCATTCCATTCCATTACATTCCATTCCATTCCATGGAATTCCATTCCATTCCATTCCATTCCATTCCATAGAATTCCATTCCATTCCATTCCATTCCACTGAATTCCATTCCATTCCATTCCATTCCGTTCCGTTCCGTTCCGTTGCGTTCCGTTCCGTTCCGTTGTGTTCCGTTCCGTTCTACTCGGGTTGATTCCATTCTATTCCATTCCATTCCAATCCATTCCATTCCATTCCATTGAATTCCATTCAATTCCATTCCATTCCATTCCATTCCATTCCATTCCATTCCATTGAATTCCATTCCATTCCATTCCATTCCATTCCATTCCATTCCATTCCATTGAATTCCATTCCATTCCATTCCATTCCATGGAATTCCGTTCCATTCCATTCCATTCCGTTCCGTTCCGTCCCGTTCCGTTCCGTTCCGTTCCGTTGCGTTCCGTTCCGTTCTACTCGGGTTGATTCCATTCTATTCCATTCCATTCCATTCGATTCCATTCGATTCCATTCGATTCCACTCCATTCCATTCCATAGAATTCCATTCCATTCCATTCCATTCCATTGAATTCCATTCCATTCCATTCCATTCCATTGAATTCCATTCCATTCCATTCCATTCCATTGAATTCCATTCCATTCCATTCCATTCCATTCCATTCCATTGAATTCCATTCCATTCCATTCCATTCCATTCCATTGAATTCCATTCCGTTCCATTCCATTCCATTGAATTCCATTCCATTCCATTCCATTCCATTCCATTCCATTCCATTCCATTCCATTGAATTCCATTCCATTCCATTGCATTCCATTCCATTCCATTCCATCCCATTCCATTCCATTCCATTCCATTCCGTTCTACTCGGGTTGATTCCATTCTATTCCATTCCATTCCATTCGATCCCATTTGATTCCATTCGATTCCATTCAATTCCATTCGATTCCATTCCATTCCACTCCATTCCATTCCATTGAATTCCATTCCATTCCATTCCATTCCATTCCATTCCATTCCATGGAATTCCATTCGATTCCATTCCATTCCATTCCATGGAATTCCATTCGATTCCATTCCATTCCATTCCATAGAATTCCATTCCATTCCATTCCATTCCACTGAATTCCGTTCCATTCCATTCCATTCCGTTTCGTTCCGTTCCGTTCCGTTCCGTTGCGTTCCGTTCCGTTACGTTGTGTTCCGTTCCGTTCTACTCGGGTTGATTCCATTCTATTCCATTCCATTCCAATCCATTCCATTCCATTCCATTGAATTCCATTCCATTCCATTCCATTCCATTCCATTCCATTCCATTCCATTCCATTCCATTGAATTCCATTCCATTCCATTCCATTCCATTCCATTCCATTGAATTCCATTCCATTCCATTCCATTCCATGGAATTCCGTTCCATTCCATTCCATTCCGTTCCGTTCCGTCCCGTTCCGTTCCGTTCCGTTCCGTTGCGTTCCGTTCCGTTCTACTCGGGTTGATTCCATTCTATTCCATTCCATTCCATTCGATTCCATTCGATTCCATTCGATTCCACTCCATTCCATTCCATAGAATTCCATTCCATTCCATTCCATTCCATTGAATTCCATTCCATTCCATTCCATTCCATTGAATTCCATTCCATTCCATTCCATTCCATTCCATTCCATTCCATTCCATTCCATTCTACTGGTGTCCATTCCATTCCATTCCATTCCATTCCATTCCATTCCATTCCTTTCCATTCCATTGCATTCCATTGCATTCCATTCCATTCCATTCCATTCCATTCCATTCCACTCCACTCCACTCCACTCCACTCCATTCCACTCCACTCCACTCCGGTACATTCCATTCCATTCCATTCCATTCCATTCCATTCCATTCCATTCCGTGCTTCTCGGGTACATTCCGTTCCGTTCCATTCCATTCCATTCCATTCCATTCCGTTCCAGTGCACTCTACTCCACTCCACTCCACTCCACTCCACTCCGGTACATTCCATTCCATTCCATTCCATTCCATTTCCATTCCCATTCCATTTCCATTCCCGTTCCATTTCCATTCCCGTTTCTTTTCCATTCCCGTTCCATTTCCATTCCAGTTCCATTACCATTCCCGTTCCATTTCCATTCCCGATCCATTTCCATTCCCGTTCCTTTTCCATTCCCGTTCCATTTCCATTCCCGTTCCGTTACCATTCCCGTTCCATTTCCGTTCCCGTTCCGTTTCCGTTCCCGTTCCATTTCCGTTCTCGTTCCGTTTCCGTTCCCGTTCCATTTCCATTCCCGTTCCATTTCCGTTCCCGTTCCATTTCCATTCCCGTTCCATTTCCATTCCCTTTCCATTTCCATTTCATTCCATTCCGTTCTGCTCGGGTACATTCCATTCCATTCCATTGCATTCCATTCCGTTCTGCTCCTGTCCATTCCATTCCATTCCATTCCGTTCCATTCCGTTCTACTCGGGTAGATTCCATTCCATTCCATTCCATTCCATTCCATTCCATTCCATTCCATTCCATTCCATTCCATTCTACTGGTGTCCATTCCATTCCATTCCATTCCATTCCATTCCATTCCATTCCATTCCATTGCATTCCATTCCATTCCATTCCATTCCATTCCGTTCCGTTCTACTCGGTTACATTCCATTCAATTCCATTCCATTACGTTCTACTCGGGTAGATTCCATTCCATTCCATTCCATTCCTTTCCATTCCATTGCATTCCATTGCATTGCATTGCACTCAATTCCATTCCATTCCATTCCAATCCATTCCATTCCATTCCATTCCATTCCATTCCGTTCCGTTCAACTCGGTTACATTCCATTCAATTACATTCCATTCCGTTCTACTCGGTTACATTCCATTCCATTCCATTCCATTCCATTCCAATCCATTCCATTCCATTCCATTCCGTTCTACTCGGGTACATTCCATTCCATTCCATTCCATTCCATTCCATTCCATTCCATTCCGTTCTACTTTGGTACATTCCATTCCATTCCATTCCATTCCATTCCATTCCATTCCATTCCATTCCGTTCTACTCGGGTTGATTCCATTCTATTCCATTCCATTCCATTCCATTCCATTCCATTCCATTCCATTCCATGGAATTCCATTCCATTCCATTCCATTCCATGGAATTCCATTCCATTCCATTCCATTCCATTCCATTCCATTCCATTCCATTGAATTCCATTCCATTCCATTCCATTCCATTCCATTCCATTCCATTGAATTCCATTCCATTCCATTCCATTCCATTCCATTGAATTCCATTCCGTTCCATTTCATTCCATTGAATTCCATTCCATTCCATTCCATTCCATTCCATTCCATTCCATTCCATTCCATCCCATTCAATTCCATTCCATTCCATTCCATTCCATTCCATCCCATTCCATTCCATTCCATTCCATTCCGTTCTACTCGGGTTGATTCCATTCTATTCCATTCCATTCCATTCGATCCCATTTGATTCCATTCGATTCCATTCAATTCCATTCGATTCCATTCCATTCCACTCCATTCCATTCCATTGAATTCCATTCCATTCCATTCCATTACATTCCATTCCATTCCATGGAATTCCATTCCATTCCATTCCATTCCATTCCATAGAATTCCATTCCATTCCATTCCATTCCATTCCACTGAATTCCATTCCATTCCATTCCATTCCGTTCCGTTCCGTTCCGTTGCGTTCCGTTCCGTTCCGTTGTGTTCCGTTCCGTTCTACTCGGGTTGATTCCATTCTATTCCATTCCATTCCAATCCATTCCATTCCATTCCATTGAATTCCATTCCATTCCATTCCATTCCATTCCATTCCATTCCATTCCATTCCATTCCATTCCATTGAATTCCATTCCATTCCATTCCATTCCATTCCATTCCATTCCATTCCATTCCATTCCATTCCATTCCATTGAATTCCATTCCATTCCATTCCATTCCATTCCATTCCATTCCATTGAATTCCATTCCATTCCATTCCATTCCATGGAATTCCGTTCCATTCCATTCCATTCCGTTCCGTTCCGTCCCGTTCCGTTCCGTTCCGTTCCGTTGCGTTCCGTTCCGTTCTACTCGGGTTGATTCCATTCTATTCCATTCCATTCCATTCGATTCCATTCGATTCCATTCGATTCCACTCCATTCCATTCCATAGAATTCCATTCCATTCCATTCCATTCCATGGAATTCCATTCCATTCCATTCCATTCCATTGAATTCCATTCCATTCCATTCCATTCCATTGAATTCCATTGCATTCCATTCCATTCCATTCCATTCCATTCCATTGAATTCCATTCCATTCCATTCCATTCCATGGAATTCCGTTCCATTCCATTCCATTCCGTTCCTTTCCGTCCCGTTCCGTTCCGTTCCGTTCCGTTGCCTTCCGTTCCGTTCTACTCGGGTTGATTCCATTCTATTCCATTCCATTCCATTCCATTCCATTCGATTCCATTCGATTCCACTCCATTCCATTCCATAGAATTCCATTCCATTCCATTCCATTCCATTGAATTCCATTCCATTCCATTCCATTCCATTCCATTCCATTCCATTCTACTGGTGTCCATTCCATTCCATTCCATTCCATTCCATTCCATTCCATTCCATTCCATTCCTTTCCATTCCATTGCATTCCATTGCATTCCATTCCATTCCATTCCATTCCATTCCATTCCATTCCATTCCACTACACTCCACTCCACTCCACTCCATTCCACTCCACTCCACTCCGGTACATTCCATTCCATTCCATTCCATTCCATTCCAATCCATTCCGTGCTTCTCGGGTACATTCCTTTCCGTTCCATTCCATTCCATTCCATTCCATTCCGTTCCAGTGCACTCTACTCCACTCCACTCCACTCCACTCCACTCCGGTACATTCCATTCCATTCCATTCCATTCCATTCCATTCCATTCCATTTCCATTCCCATTCCATTTCCATTCCCGTTCCATTTCCATTCCCGTTTCTTTCCCATTCCCGATCCATTTCCATTCCAGTTCCATTACCATTCCCGTTCCATTTCCATTCCCGATCCATTTCCATTCCCGTTCCTTTTCCATTCCCGTTCCATTTCCATTCCCGTTCCGTTACCATTCCCGTTCCATTTCCGTTCCCGTTCCGTTTCCGTTCCCGTTCCATTTCCGTTCTCGTTCCGTTTCCGTTCCCGTTCCATTTCCATTCCCGTTCCATTTCCGTTCCCGTTCCATTTCCATTCCCGTTCCATTTCCGTTCCCGTTCCATTTCCATTCCCGTTCTATTTCCATTCCCTTTCCATTTCCATTTCATTCCATTCCGTTCTGCTCGGGTACATTCCATTCCATTCCATTGCATTCCATTCCGTTCTGCTCCTGTCCATTCCATTCCATTCCATTCCGTTCCATTCCGTTCTACTCGGGTAGATTCCATTCCATTCCATTCCATTCCATTCCATTCCATTCCATTCCATTCCATTCCATTCCATTCCATTCTACTGGTGTCCATTCCATTCCATTCCATTCCATTCCATTCCATTCCATTCCATTCAATTCCATTCCATTCCGTTCTACTCGGGTAGATTCCATTCCATTCCATTCCATTCCATTCCTTTCCATTCCATTGCATTCCATTGCATTGCATTGCACTCAATTCCATTCCATTCCATTCCATTCCATTCCATTCCATTCCATTCCATTCCGTTCCGTTCAACTCGGTTACATTCCATTCAATTACATTCCATTCCGTTCTACTCGGTTACATTCCATTCCATTCCATTCCATTCCATTCCAATCCATTCCATTCCATTCCATTCCGTTCTACTCGGGTACATTCCATTCCATTCCATTCCATTCCATTCCATTCCATTCCATTCCATTCCGTTCTACTTTGGTACATTCCATTCCATTCCATTCCATTCCATTCCATTCTATTCCATTACATTCCATTCCATTCCATTCCGTTCTACTCGGGTTGATTCCATTCTATTCCATTCCATTCCATTCCATTCCATTCCATTCCAATCGATTCCATTCCATTCCATTCCATTGAATTCCATTCCATTACATTCCATTCCTTGGAATTCCATTCCATTCCATTCCATTCCATTCCATTCCATTCCATTGAATTCCATTCCATTCCATTGAATTCCATTCCATTCCATTCCATTCCATTGAATTCCGTTCCATTCCATTCCATTCCATTCCATTCCATTCCATTGAATTCCATTCCATTCCATTCCATAGAATTCCGTTCCATTCCATTCCATTCCATTCCATTCCATTCCATTCCATGGAATTCCATTCCATTCCATTCCATTCCATTCCATGGAATTACATTCCATTCCATTCCATTCCATTCCATGGAATTCCATTCCATTCCATTCCATTCCTTTCCATTGAATTCCATTCTGTTCCATTCCATTCCTTTGAATTCCGTTCCATTCCATTCCATTCCGTTCCTTTCCGTTCCGTTCCGTTCCGTTCCGTTCCGTTGCGTTCCGCTCCGTTCTACTCGGGTTGATTCCATTCTATTCCATTCCATTCCATTCGATCCCATTCGATTCCATTCGATTCCATTCGATTCCATTGGATTCCACTCCATTCCATTCCATAGAATTCCATTCCATTCCATTCCATTTGAATTCCATTCCATTCCATTCCATTCCATTCTATTCCATTCCATCCCATTCCATTCCATTCCATTCCATTCCATTCTACTCGGGTTGATTGCATTCTATTCCATTCCATTCCATTCGATTCCATTCGATTCCATTCGATTCCATTCGATTCCATTCGATTCCATTCGATTCCATTCCATTCCATTCCATTCCATTCCATTGAATTCCATTCCATTCCATTCCATTGAATTCCATTCCATTCCATTCCATTCCATTCCATTCCATTCCATTGAATTCCATTCCGTTCCATTTCATTCCATTGAATTCCATTCCATTCCATTCCATTCCATTCCATTCCATTCCATTCCATTCCATCCCATTCAATTCCATTCCATTCCATTCCATTCCATTCCATCCCATTCCATTCCATTCCATTCCATTCCGTTCTACTCGGGTTGATTCCATTCTATTCCATTCCATTCCATTCGATCCCATTTGATTCCATTCGATTCCATTCAATTCCATTCGATTCCATTCCATTCCACTCCATTCCATTCCATTGAATTCCATTCCATTCCATTCCATTACATTCCATTCCATTCCATGGAATTCCATTCCATTCCATTCCATTCCATTCCATAGAATTCCATTCCATTCCATTCCATTCCACTGAATTCCATTCCATTCCATTCCATTCCATTCCGTTCCGTTCCGTTCCGTTGCGTTCCGTTCCGTTCCGTTGTGTTCCGTTCCGTTCTACTCGGGTTGATTCCATTCTATTCCATTCCATTCCAATCCATTCCATTCCATTCCATTGAATTCCATTCCATTCCATTCCATTCAATTCCATTCCATTCCATTCCATTCCATTCCATTCCATTGAATTCCATTCCATTCCATTCCATTCCATTCCATTCCATTCCATTCCATTCCATTGAATTCCATTCCATTCCATTCCATTCCATGGAATTCCGTTCCATTCCATTCCATTCCGTTCCGTTCCGTCCCGTTCCGTTCCGTTCCGTTCCGTTGCGTTCCGTTCCGTTCTACTCGGGTTGATTCCATTCTATTCCATTCCATTCCATTCGATTCCATTCGATTCCATTCGATTCCACTCCATTCCATTCCATAGAATTCCATTCCATTCCATTCCATTCCATTGAATTCCATTCCATTCCATTCCATTCCATTGAATTCCATTCCATTCCATTCCATTCCATTCCATTCCATTCCATTCCATTCCATTCCATTCCATTCCATTCCATTCCATTGAATTCCATTCCATTCCATTCCATTCCATTCCATTCCATTCCATTCCATTCCATTCCATTCCATTTCATTCCAGTCCAATCCATTCGATTCCATTCCATTCCATTCCATTTCATTGCATTCCATTCCATTCCATTCCATTCCATTCCATTCCATTCCATTCCATTCCATTCCGTTCTACTCAGGTTGATTCCATTCTATTCCATTCCATTCCATTCCATTCCATTCCATTCCATTCCATTCCATTCGATTCCATTCCATTCCATTCCATTGAATTCCATTCCATTCCTTTCCATTCCATGGAATTCCATTCCATTCCATTCCATTCCATTCCATTCCATTCCATTCCATTGAATTCCATTCCATTCCATTCCATTCCATTCCATTGAATTCCATTCCGTTCCATTCCATTCCATTGAATTCCATTCCATTCCATTCAATTCCATTCCATTCCATTCCATTGAATTCCATTCCATTCCATTCCATTCCATTCCATTCCATCCCATTCCATTCCATTCCATTCCATTCCGTTCTACTCGGGTTGATTCCATTCTATTCCATTCCATTCCATTCGATCCCATTTGATTCCATTCGATTCCATTCAATTCCTTTCGATTCCATTCCATTCCACTCCATTCCATTCCATTGAATTCCATTCCATTCCATTCCATTCCATTCCATTCCATTCCATTCCATGGAATTCCATTCCATTCCATTCCATTCCATAGAATTCCATTCCATTCCATTCCATTCCACTGAATTCCGTTCCATTCCATTCCATTCCGTTCCGTTCCGTTCCGTTCCGTACCGTTGCGTTCCGTTCCGTTCCGTTGTGTTCCGTTCCGTTCTACTCGGGTTGCTTCCATTCTATTCCATTCCATTCCAATCCATTCCGTTCCATTCCATTGAATTCCATTCCATTCCACTCCATTCCATTCCATTCGATTCCATTCCATTCCATTCCATTCCGTTGCATTCCATTCCATTCCATTCCATTCCATTCCATTGAATTCCATTCCATTCCATTCCATTCCATGGAATTCCGTTCCATTCCATTCCATTCCGTTCCTTTCCGTCCCGTTCCGTTCCGTTCCGTTCCGTTGCGTTCCGTTCCGTTCTACTCGGGTTGATTCCATTCTATTCCATTCCATTCCATTCGATTCCATTCGATTCCATTCGATTCCACTCCATTCCATTCCATAGAATTCCATTCCATTCCATTCCATTCCATTGAATTCCATTCCATTCCATTCCATTCCATTCCATTCCATTCCATTCTACTGGTGTCCATTCCATTCCATTCCATTCCATTCCATTCCATTCCATTCCATTCCATTCCTTTCCATTCCATTGCATTCCATTGCATTCCATTCCATTCCATTCCATTCCATTCCATTCCATTCCATTCCACTCCACTCCACTCCACTCCACTCCACTCCATTCCACTCCACTCCACTCCGGTACATTCCATTCCATTCCATTCCATTCCATTCCATTCCATTCCATTCCGTGCTTCTCGGGTACATTCCGTTCCGTTCCATTCCATTCCATTCCATTCCATTCCGTTCCAGTGCACTCTACTCCACTCCACTCCACTCCACTCCACTCCGGTACATTCCATTCCATTCCATTCCATTCCATTCCATTCCATTCCATTTCCATTACCATTCCATTTCCATTCCCGTTCCATTTCCATTCCCGTTTTTTTTCCATTCCCGATCCATTTCCATTCCAGTTCCATTACCATTCCCGTTCCATTTCCATTCCTGATCCATTTCCATTCCCGTTCCTTTTCCATTCCCGTTCCATTTCCATTCCCGTTCCGTTACCATTCCCGTTCCATTTCCGTTCCCGTTCCGTTTCCATTCCCGTTCCATTTCCGTTCTCGTTCCGTTTCCGTTCCCGTTCCATTTCCATTCCCGTTCCATTTCCGTTCCCGTTCCATTTCCATTCCCGTTCCATTTCCGTTCCCGTTCCATTTCCATTCCCGTTCTATTTCCATTCCCTTTCCATTTCCATTTCATTCCATTCCGTTCTGCTCGGGTACATTCCATTCCATTCCATTGCATTCCATTCCGTTCTGCTCCTGTCCATTCCATTCCATTCCATTCCGTTCCATTCCGTTCTACTCGGGTAGATTCCGTTCCATTTCCTTTCCCGTTCTATTTCCATTCCCTTTCCATTTCCATTTCATTCCATTCCGTTCTGCTCGGGTACATTCCATTCCATTCCATTGCATTCCATTCCGTTCTGCTCCTGTCCATTCCTTTCCATTCCATTCCGTTCCATTCCGTTCTACTCGGGTAGATTCCATTCCATTCCATTCCATTCCATTCCATTCCATTCCATTCCATTCCTTCCCATTCCATTCCATTCTACTGGTGTCCATTCCATTCCATTCCATTCCATTCCATTCCATTCCATTGCATTCCATTCCATTCCATTCCATTCCATTCCATTCCGTTCCGTTCTACTCGGTTACATTCCATTCAATTCCATTCCATTCCGTTCTACTCGGGTAGATTCCATTCCATTCCATTCCATTCCATTCCTTTCCATTCCATTGCATTCCATTGCATTGCATTGCACTCAATTCCATTCCATTCCATTCCATTCCATTCCATTCCATTCCATTCCATTCCGTTCCGTTCAACTCGGTTGCATTCCATTCAATTACATTCCATTCCGTTCTACTCGGTTACATTCCATTCCATTCCATTCCATTCCATTCCAATCCATTCCATTCCATTCCATTCCGTTCTACTCGGGTACATTCCATTCCATTCCATTCCATTCCATTCCATTCCATTCCATTCCATTCCATTCCGTTCTACTTTGGTACATTCCATTCCATTCCATTCCATTCCATTCCATTCTATTCCATTACATTCCATTCCATTCCATTCCGTTCTACTCGGGTTGATTCCATTCTATTCCATTCCATTCCATTCCATTCCATTCCATTCCATTCCATTCCATTCCATTCCAATCGATTCCATTCCATTCCATTCCATTGAATTCCATTCCATTCCATTCCATTCCTTGGAATTCCATTCCATTCCATTCCATTCCATTCCATTCCATTCCATGGAATTCCATTCCATTCCATTCCATTCCATTCCATTGAATTCCATTCCGTTCCATTCCATTCCATTGAATTCCATTCCATTCCATTCCATTCCATTCCATTCCATTCCATTCCATTCCATTCCATTCCTTTCCATCCCATTCCATTCCATTCCATTGAATTCCATTCCATTCCATTCCATTCCATTCCTTTCCATCCCATTCCATTCCATTCCATTCCATTCCATTCCGTTCTACTCGGGTTGATTCCATTCTATTCCATTCCATTCCATTCGATCCCATTTGATTCCATTCGATTCCATTCAATTCCATTCGATTCCATTCCATTCCACTCCATTCCATTCCATTGAATTCCATTCCATTCCATTCCATTCCATTCCATTCCATTCCATTCCATTCCATTGAATTCCATTCCATTCCATTCCATTCCATTCCATTCCATTGAATTCCATTCCATTCCATTCCATTCAATTGAATTCCGTTCCATTCCATTCCATTCCGTTCCGTTCCGTCCCGTTCCGTTCCGTTCCGTTGCGTTCCGTTCCGTTCTACTCGGGTTGATTAAATTCTATTCCATTCCATTCTATTCGATTCCATTCGATTCCAATCGATTCCATTCGATTCCATTCGATTCCATTGAATTCCATTCCATTCCATTCCATTCCATTGAATTCCGTTGCATTATATTCCATTCCGTTCCATCCCGTCCCGTTCCGTTCCGTTCCGTTCCGTTGCGTGCCGTTCCGTTCTACTCGGGTTGATTCCATTCCATTCCATTCCATTCCATTCCATTCCATTCCATTCCATTCCATTGAATTCCATTCCATTCCATTCCATTCCATTCCATTCCATTCCATTCCATTCCATTCCGTTCTACTCGGGTTGATTCCATTCTATTCCATTCCATTCCATTCGATCTCATTCGATTCCATTCGATTCCATTCGATTCCACTCCATTCCATTCCATTGAATTCCATTCCATTCCATTCCATTCCATTCCATTCCATTGAATTCCATTCCATTCCATTCCATTCCATTCCATTCCATTCCATTCCATTCCATTCGATTCCATTGAATTCCATTCTGTTCCATTCCATTCCTTTGAATTCCGTTCCATTCCATTCCATTCCGTTCCTTTCCGTTCCGTTCCGTTCCGTTCCGTTCCGTTGCGTTCCGCTCCGTTCTACTCGGGTTGATTCCATTCTATTCCATTCCATTCCATTCGATCCCATTCGATTCCATTCGATTCCATTCGATTCCATTCGATTCCACTCCATTCCATTCCATAGAATTCCATTCCATTCCATTCCATTTGAATTCCATTCCATTCCATTCCATTCCATTCTATTCCATTCCATTCCATTGCATTCCATTCCATTCTACTCGGGTTGATTGCATTCTATTCCATTCCATTCCATTCGATTCCATTCGATTCCATTCGATTCCATTCGATTCCATTCGATTCCATTCCATTCCATTCCATTCCATTCCATTGAATTCCATTCCATTCCATTCCATTCCATTCCATTGAATTCCATTCCATTCCATTCCATTCCATTCCATTGAATTCCATTCCGTTCCATTCCATTCCATTGAATTCCATTCCATTCCATTCCATTCCATTCCATTCCATTCCATTCCATTCCATTGAATTCCATTCCATTCCATTCCATTCCATTCCATTCCATCCCATTCCATTCCATTCCATTCCATTCCGTTCTACTCGGGTTGATTCCATTCTATTCCATTCCATTCCATTCGATCCCATTTGATTCCATTCGATTCCATTCAATTCCATTCGATTCCATTCCATTCCACTCCATTCCATTCCATTGAATTCCATTCCATTCCATTCCATTCCATTCCATTCCATTCCATGGAATTCCATTCCATTCCATTCCATTCCATTCCATAGAATTCCATTCCATTCCATTCCATTCCACTGAATTCCGTTCCATTCCATTCCATTCCGTTCCGTTCCGTTCCGTTCCGTTCCGTTGCGTTCCGTTCCGTTCCGTTGTGTTCCGTTCCGTTCTACTCGGGTTGATTCCATTCTATTCCATTCCATTCCAATCCATTCCGTTCCATTCCATTGAATTCCATTCCATTCCATTCCATTCCATTCCATTCGATTCCATTCCATTCCATTGAATTCCATTGCATTCCATTCCATTCCATTCCATTCCATTCCATTGAATTCCATTCCATTCCATTCCATTCCATGGAATTCCGTTCCATTCCATTCCATTCCGTTCCTTTCCGTCCCGTTCCGTTCCGTTCCGTTCCGTTGCATTCCGTTCCGTTCTACTCGGGTTGATTCCATTCCATTCCATTCCATTCCATTCGATTCCATTCGATTCCATTCGATTCCACTCCATTCCATTCCATAGAATTCCATTCCATTCCATTCCATTCCATTGAATTCCATTCCATTCCATTCCATTCCATTCCATTCCATTCCATTCTACTGGTGTCCATTCCATTCCATTCCATTCCATTCCATTCCATTCCTTTCCATTCCATTGCATTCCATTGCATTCCATTCCATTCCATTCCATTCCATTCCATTCCATTCCACTCCACTCCACTCCACTCCACTCCATTCCACTCCACTCCACTCCGGTACATTCCATTCCATTCCATTCCATTCCATTCCAATCCATTCCGTGCTTCTCGGGTACATTCCGTTCCGTTCCATTCCATTCCATTCCATTCCATTCCGTTCCAGTGCACTCTACTCCACTCCACTCCACTCCACTCCACTCCAGTACATTCCATTCCATTCCATTCCATTCCATTCCATTTCCATTCCCATTCCATTTCCATTCCCGTTCCATTTCCATTCCCGTTTCTTTTCCATTCCCGATCCATTTCCATTCCAGTTCCATTACCATTCCCGTTCCATTTCCATTCCCGATCCATTTCCATTCCCGTTCCTTTTCCATTCCCGTTCCATTTCCATTCCGGTTCCGTTACCATTCCCGTTCCATTTCCGTTCCCGTTCCGTTTCCGTTCCCGTTCCATTTCCGTTCTCGTTCCGTTTCCGTTCCCGTTCCATTTCCATTCCCGTTCCATTTCCGTTCCCGTTCCATTTCCATTCCCGTTCCATTTCCGTTCCCGTTCCATTTCCATTCCCGTTCTATTTCCATTCCCTTTCCATTTCCATTTCATTCCATTCCGTTCTGCTCGGGTACATTCCATTCCATTCCATTGCATTCCATTCCGTTCTGCTCCTGTCCATTCCATTCCATTCCATTCCGTTCCATTCCGTTCTACTCGGGTAGATTCCATTCCATTCCATTCCATTCCATTCCATTCCATTCCATTCCATTCCATTCCATTCCATTCCATTCCATTCCATTCTACTGGTGTCCATTCCATTCCATTCCATTCCATTCCATTCCATTCCATTCCATTCCATTCCATTGCATTCCATTCCATTCAATTCCATTCCATTCCGTTCTACTCGGGTAGATTCCATTCCATTCCATTCCATTCCATTCCTTTCCATTCCATTGCATTCCATTGCATTGCATTGCACTCAATTCCATTCCATTCCATTCCATTCCATTCCATTCCATTCCATTCCATTCCTTTCCGTTCAACTCGGTTACATTCCATTCAATTACATTCCATTCCGTTCTACTCGGTTACATTCCATTCCATTCCATTCCATTCCATTCCAATCCATTCCATTCCATTCCATTCCGTTCTACTCGGGTACATTCCATTCCATTCCATTCCATTCCATTCCATTCCATTCCATTCCATTCCGTTCTACCTTGGTACATTCCATTCCATTCCATTCCATTCCATTCCATTCTATTCCATTCCATTCCATTCCATTCCATTCCGTTCTACTCGGGTTGATTCCATTCTATTCCATTCCATTCCATTCCATTCCATTCCATTCCATTCCATTCCATTCCAATCGATTGCATTCCATTCCATTCCATTGAATTCCATTCCATTCCATTCCATTCCTTGGAATTCCATTCCATTCCATTCCATTCCATTCCATTCCATTCCATTCCATTGAATTCCATTCCATTCCATTGAATTCCATTCCATTCCATTCCATTCCATTGAATTCCGTTCCATTCCATTCCATTCCATTCCATTCCATTCCATTGAATTCCACTCCATTCCATTCCATAGAATTCCGTTCCATTCCATTCCATTCCATTCCATTCCATTCCATTCCATTCCATTCCATGGAATTCCATTCCATTCCATTCCATTCCTTTCCATTGAATTCCATTCTGTTCCATTCCATTCCTTTGAATTCCGTTCCATTCCATTCCATTCCGTTCCTTTCCGTTCCGTTCCGTTCCGTTCCGTTCCGTTGCGTTCCGCTCCGTTCTACTCGGGTTGATTCCATTCTATTCCATTCCATTCCATTCGATCCCATTCGATGCCATTCGATTCCATTCGATTCCATTCGATTCCACTCCATTCCATTCCATAGAATTCCATTCCATTCCATTCCATTTGAATTCCATTCCATTCCATTCCATTCCATTCTATTCCATTCCATCCCATTCCATTCCATTCCATTCCATTCTACTCGGGTTGATTGCATTCTATTCCATTCCATTCCATTCGATTCCATTCGATTCCATTCGATTCAATTCGATTCCATTCGATTCCATTCGATTCCATTCCATTCCATTCCATTCCATTGAATTCCATTCCATTCCATTCCATTCCATTCCATTGAATTCCATTCCATTCCATTCCATTCCATTCCATTGAATTCCATTCCGTTCCATTTCATTCCATTGAATTCCATTCCATTCCATTCCATTCCATTCCATTCCATTCCATTCCATCCCATTCAATTCCATTCCATTCCATTCCATTCCATTCCATTCCATCCCATCCCATTCCATTCCATTCCATTCCATTCCGTTCTACTCGGGTTGATTCCATTCTATTCCATTCCATTCCATTCGATCCCATTTGATTCCATTCGATTCCATTCAATTCCATTCGATTCCATTCCATGGAATTCCATTCCATTCCATTCCATTCCATTGAATTCCATTCCATTCCATTCCATTCCATTCCATTCCATTCCATGGAATTCCATTCCATTCCATTCCATTCCATTGAATTCCATTCCATTCCATTCCATTCCATGGAATTCCGTTCCATTCCATTCCATTCCGTTCCGTTCCGTCCCGTTCCGTTCCGTTCCGTTCCGTTGCGTTCCGTTCCGTTCTACTCGGGTTGATTCCATTCTATTCCATTCCATTCCATTCGATTCCATTCGATTCCATTCGATTCCACTCCATTCCATTCCATAGAATTCCATTCCATTCCATTCCATTCCATTGAATTCCATTCCATTCCATTCCATTCCATTGAATTCCATTCCATTCCATTCCATTCCATTGAAATCCATTCCATTCCATTCCATTCCATTCCATTCCATTCCATTGAATTCCATTCCATTCCATTCCATTCCATTCCATTCCATTCCATTCCATTCCATTCCATTCCATTTCATTCCAGTCCAATCCATTCGATTCCATTCCATTCCATTCCATTTCATTGCATTCCATTCCATTCCATTCCATTCCATTCCATTCCATTCCATTCCATTCCATTCCGTTCTACTCAGGTTGATTCCATTCTATTCCATTCCATTCCATTCCATTCCATTCCATTCCATTCCATTCGATTCCATTCCATTCCATTCCATTGAATTCCATTCCATTCCTTTCCATTCCATGGAATTCCATTCCATTCCATTCCATTCCATTCCATTCCATTCCATTCCATTGAATTCCATTCCATTCCATTCCATTCCATTCCATTCCATTGAATTCCATTCCGTTCCATTCCATTCCATTGAATTCCATTCCATTCCATTCCATTCCATTCCATTCCATTCCATTGAATTCCATTCCATTCCATTCCATTCCATTCCATTCCATTCCATCCCATTCCATTCCATTCCATTCCATTCCGTTCTACTCGGGTTGATTCCATTCTATTCCATTCCATTCCATTCGATCCCATTTGATTCCATTCGATTCCATTCAATTCCATTCGATTCCATTCCATTCCACTCCATTCCATTCCATTGAATTCCATTCCATTCCATTCCATTCCATTCCATTCCATTCCATTCCATTCCATTCCATTCCATAGAATTCCATTCCATTCCATTCCATTCCACTGAATTCCGTTCCATTCCATTCCATTCCGTTCCGTTCCGTTCCGTTCCGTTCCGTTGCGTTCCGTTCCGTTCCGTTGTGTTCCGTTCCGTTCTACTCGGGTTGATTCCATTCTATTCCATTCCATTCCAATCCATTCCGTTCCATTCCATTGAATTCCATTCCATTCCTTTCCATTCCATTCCATTCGATTCCATTCCATTCCATTGAATTCCATTGCATTCCATTCCATTCCATTCCATTCCATTCCATTGAATTCCATTCCATTCCATTCCATTCCATGGAATTCCGTTCCATTCCATTCCATTCCGTTCCTTTCCGTCCCGTTCCGTTCCGTTCCGTTCCGTTGCGTTCCGTTCCGTTCTACTCGGGTTGATTCCATTCTATTCCATTCCATTCCATTCGATTCCATTCGATTCCATTCGATTCCACTCCATTCCATTCCATAGAATTCCATTCCATTCCATTCCATTCCATTGAATTCCATTCCATTCCATTCCATTCCATTCCATTCCATTCCATTCTACTGGTGTCCATTCCATTCCATTCCATTCCATTCCATTCCATTCCATTCCATTCCTTTCCATTCCATTGCATTCCATTGCATTCCATTCCATTCCATTCCATTCCATTCCATTCCATTCCACTCCACTCCACTCCACTCCACTCCATTCCACTCCACTCCACTCCGGTACATTCCATTCCATTCCATTCCATTCCATTCCATTCCATTCCGTGCTTCTCGGGTACATTCCGTTCCGTTCCATTCCATTCCATTCCATTCCATTCCGTTCCAGTGCACTCTACTCCACTCCACTCCACTCCACTCCACTCCGGTACATTCCATTCCATTCCATTCCATTCCATTCCATTCCATTCCATTTCCATTCCCATTCCATTTCCATTCCCGTTCCATTTCCATTCCCGTTTCTTTTCCATTCCCGATCCATTTCCATTCCAGTTCCATTACCATTCCCGTTCCATTTCCATTCCCGATCCATTTCCATTCCCGTTCCTTTTCCATTCCCGTTCCATTTCCATTCCCGTTCCGTTACCATTCCCGTTCCATTTCCGTTCCCGTTCCGTTTCCGTTCCCGTTCCATTTCCGTTCTCGTTCCGTTTCCGTTCCCGTTCCATTTCCATTCCCGTTCCATTTCCGTTCCCGTTCCATTTCCATTCCCGTTCCATTTCCGTTCCCGTTCCATTTCCATTCCCGTTCTATTTCCATTCCCTTTCCATTTCCATTTCATTCCATTCCGTTCTGCTCGGGTACATTCCATTCCATTCCATTGCATTCCATTCCGTTCTGCTCCTGTCCATTCCTTTCCATTCCATTCCGTTCCATTCCGTTCTACTCGGGTAGATTCCATTCCATTCCATTCCATTCCATTCCATTCCATTCCATTCCATTCTACTGGTGTCCATTCCATTCCATTCCATTCCATTCCATTCCATTCCATTCCATTGCATTCCATTCCATTCCATTCCATTCCATTCCGTTCCGTTCTACTCGGTTACATTCCATTCAATTCCATTCCATTCCGTTCTACTCGGGTAGATTCCATTCCATTCCATTCCATTCCATTCCTTTCCATTCCATTGCATTCCATTGCATTGCATTGCACTCAATTCCATTCCATTCCATTCCATTCCATTCCATTCCATTCCATTCCATTCCGTTCCGTTCAACTCGGTTACATTCCATTCAATTACATTCCATTCCGTTCTACTCGGTTACATTCCATTCCATTCCATTCCATTCCATTCCAATCCATTCCATTCCATTCCATTCCGTTCTACTCGGGTACATTCCATTCCATTCCATTCCATTCCATTCCATTCCATTCCATTCCATTCCATTCCATTCCATTCCGTTCTACTTTGGTACATTCCATTCCATTCCATTCCATTCCATTCCATTCTATTCCATTACATTCCATTCCATTCCATTCCGTTCTACTCGGGTTGATTCCATTCTATTCCATTCCATTCCATTCCATTCCATTCCATTCCATTCCATTCCATTCCAATCGATTCCATTCCATTCCATTCCATTGAATTCCATTCCATTCCATTCCATTCCTTGGAATTCCATTCCATTCCATTCCATTCCATTCCATTCCATTCCATTCCATGGAATTCCATTCCATTCCATTCCATTCCATTCCATTGAATTCCATTCCGTTCCATTCCATTCCATTGAATTCCATTCCATTCCATTCCATTCCATTCCATTCCATTCCATTCCATTCCATTGAATTCCATTCCATTCCATTCCATTCCATTCCTTTCCATCCCATTCCATTCCATTCCATTCCATTCCATTCCGTTCTACTCGGGTTGATTCCGTTCTATTCCATTCCATTCCATTCGATCCCATTTGATTCCATTCGATTCCATTCAATTCCATTCGATTCCATTCCATTCCACTCCATTCCATTCCATTGAATTCCATTCCATTCCATTCCATTCCATTCCATTCCATTCCATTCCATTCCATTCCATTGAATTCCATTCCATTCCATTCCATTCCATTCCATTGAATTCCATTCCATTCCATTCCATTCAATTGAATTCCGTTCCATTCCATTCCATTCCGTTCCGTTCCGTCCCGTTCCGTTCCGTTCCGTTGCGTTCCGTTCCGTTCTACTCGGGTTGATTAAATTCTATTCCATTCCATTCTATTCGATTCCATTCGATTCCAATCGATTCCATTCGATTCCATTCGATTCCATTGAATTCCATTCCATTCCATTCCATTCCATTGAATTCCGTTGCATTATATTCCATTCCGTTCCGTCCCGTCCCGTTCCGTTCCGTTCCGTTCCGTTGCGTGCCGTTCCGTTCTACTCGGGTTGATTCCATTCCATTCCATTCCATTCCATTCCATTCCATTCCATTCCATTCCATTCCATTCCCTTGAATTCCATTCCATTCCATTCCATTCCATTCCATTCCATTCCATTCCATTCCGTTCTACTCGGGTTGATTCCATTCTATTCCATTCCACTCCATTCAATCTCATTCGATTCCATTCGATTCCATTCGATTCCACTCCATTCCATTCCATTGAATTCCATTCCATTCCATTCCATTCCATTCCATTCCATTGAATTCCATTCCATTCCATTCCATTCCATTCCATTCCATTCCATTCCATTCGATTCCATTGAATTCCATTCTGTTCCATTCCATTCCTTTGAATTCCGTTCCATTCCATTCCATTCCGTTCCTTTCCGTTCCGTTCCGTTCCGTTCCGTTCCGTTGCGTTCCGCTCCGTTCTACTCGGGTTGATTCCATTCTATTCCATTCCATTCCATTCGATCCCATTCGATTCCATTCGATTCCATTCGATTCCATTCGATTCCACTCCATTCCATTCCATAGAATTCCATTCCATTCCATTCCATTTGAATTCCATTCCATTCCATTCCATTCCATTCTATTCCATTCCATCCCATTCCATTCCATTCCATTCCATTCTACTCGGGTTGATTGCATTCTATTCCATTCCATTCCATTCGATTCCATTCGATTCCATTCGATTCCATTCGATTCCATTCGATTCCATTCGATTCCATTCCATTCCATTCCATTCCATTCCATTGAATTCCATTCCATTCCATTCCATTCCATTCCATTGAATTCCGTTCCTTTCCATTCCATTCCATTCCGTTCCGTTCCGTTCCGTTCCGTTGCGTTCCGTTCCGTTCAACTAGGGTTGATTCCATTCTATTCAATTCCATTCCATTCCATTCTACACGGGTTGATCATTCCATTCCGTTCCGTTCCGTTCCGTTCCGTTCCGTTCCGTACCGTTCTACTCGGGTTGATTCCATTCTATTCCATTCCATTCCATTCGATTCCATTCGACTCCATTCCATTCCATTCCATTCCATTCCATTCCATTCCGTTCTACTCAGGTTGATTCCATTCTATTCCATTCCATTCCATTCCATTCCATTCCATTCCATTCCATTCGATTCCATTCCATTCCATTCCATTGAATTCCATTCCATTCCTTTCCATTCCATGGAATTCCATTCCATTCCATTCCATTCCATTCCATTCCATTCCATTGAATTCCATTCCATTCCATTCCATTCCATTCCATTGAATTCCATTCCGTTCCATTCCATTCCATTGAATTCCATTCCATTCCATTCCATTCCATTCCATTCCATTCCATTCCATTGAATTCCATTCCATTCCATTCCATTCCATTCCATTCCATTCCATCCCATTCCATTCCATTCCATTCCATTCCGTTCTACTCGGGTTGATTCCATTCTATTCCATTCCATTCCATTCGATCCCATTTGATTCCATTCGATTCCATTCAATTCCATTCGATTCCATTCCATTCCACTCCATTCCATTCCATTGAATTCCATTCCATTCCATTCCATTCCATTCCATTCCATTCCATTCCATGGAATTCCATTCCATTCCATTCCATTCCATAGAATTCCATTCCATTCCATTCCATTCCACTGAATTCCGTTCCATTCCATTCCATTCCGTTCCGTTCCGTTCCGTTCCGTTCCGTTGCGTTCCGTTCCGTTCCGTTGTGTTCCGTTCCGTTCTACTCGGGTTGATTCCATTCTATTCCATTCCATTCCAATCCATTCCGTTCCATTCCATTGAATTCCATTCCATTCCATTCCATTCCATTCCATTCGATTCCATTCCATTCCATTGAATTCCATTGCATTCCATTCCATTCCATTCCATTCCATTCCATTGAATTCCATTCCATTCCATTCCATTCCATGGAATTCCGTTCCATTCCATTCCATTCCGTTCCTTTCCGTCCCGTTCCGTTCCGTTCCGTTCCGTTGCGTTCCGTTCCGTTCTACTCGGGTTGATTCCATTCTATTCCATTCCATTCCATTCGATTCCATTCGATTCCATTCGATTCCACTCCATTCCATTCCATAGAATTCCATTCCATTCCATTCCATTCCATTGAATTCCATTCCATTCCATTCCATTCCATTCCATTCCATTCCATTCTACTGGTGTCCATTCCATTCCATTCCATTCCATTCCATTCCATTCCATTCCATTCCTTTCCATTCCATTGCATTCCATTGCATTCCATTCCATTCCATTCCATTCCATTCCATTCCATTCCACTCCACTCCACTCCACTCCACTCCATTCCACTCCACTCCACTCCGGTACATTCCATTCCATTCCATTCCATTCCATTCCATTCCATTCCGTGCTTCTCGGGTACATTCCGTTCCGTTCCATTCCATTCCATTCCATTCCATTCCGTTCCAGTGCACTCTACTCCACTCCACTCCACTCCACTCCACTCCGGTACATTCCATTCCATTCCATTCCATTCCATTCCATTCCATTCCATTCCATTTCCATTCCCATTCCATTTCCATTCCCGTTCCATTTCCATTCCCGTTTCTTTTCCATTCCCGATCCATTTCCATTCCAGTTCCATTACCATTCCCGTTCCATTTCCATTCCCGATCCATTTCCATTCCCGTTCCTTTTCCATTCCCGTTCCATTTCCATTCCCGTTCCGTTACCATTCCCGTTCCATTTCCGTTCCCGTTCCGTTTCCGTTCCCGTTCCATTTCCGTTCTCGTTCCGTTTCCGTTCCCGTTCCATTTCCATTCCCGTTCCATTTCCGTTCCCGTTCCATTTCCATTCCCGTTCCATTTCCGTTCCCGTTCCATTTCCATTCCCGTTCTATTTCCATTCCCTTTCCATTTCCATTTCATTCCATTCCGTTCTGCTCGGGTACATTCCATTCCATTCCATTGCATTCCATTCCGTTCTGCTCCTGTCCATTCCTTTCCATTCCATTCCGTTCCATTCCGTTCTACTCGGGTAGATTCCATTCCATTCCATTCCATTCCATTCCATTCCATTCTACTGGTGTCCATTCCATTCCATTCCATTCCATTCCATTCCATTCCATTCCATTCCATTCCATTGCATTCCATTCCATTCCATTCCATTCCATTCCGTTCCGTTCTACTCGGTTACATTCCATTCAATTCCATTCCATTCCGTTCTACTCGGGTAGATTCCATTCCATTCCATTCCATTCCATTCCTTTCCATTCCATTGCATTCCATTGCATTGCATTGCACTCAATTCCATTCCATTCCATTCCATTCCATTCCATTCCATTCCATTCCATTCCGTTCCGTTCAACTCGGTTACATTCCATTCAATTACATTCCATTCCGTTCTACTCGGTTACATTCCATTCCATTCCATTCCATTCCATTCCAATCCATTCCATTCCATTCCATTCCGTTCTACTCGGGTACATTCCATTCCATTCCATTCCATTCCATTCCATTCCATTCCATTCCATTCCATTCCATTCCATTCCGTTCTACTTTGGTACATTCCATTCCATTCCATTCCATTCCATTCCATTCTATTCCATTACATTCCATTCCATTCCATTCCGTTCTACTCGGGTTGATTCCATTCTATTCCATTCCATTCCATTCCATTCCATTCCATTCCATTCCATTCCATTCCAATCGATTCCATTCCATTCCATTCCATTGAATTCCATTCCATTCCATTCCATTCCTTGGAATTCCATTCCATTCCATTCCATTCCATTCCATTCCATTCCATTCCATGGAATTCCATTCCATTCCATTCCATTCCATTCCATTGAATTCCATTCCGTTCCATTCCATTCCATTGAATTCCATTCCATTCCATTCCATTCCATTCCATTCCATTCCATTCCATTCCATTGAATTCCATTCCATTCCATTCCATTCCATTCCTTTCCATCCCATTCCATTCCATTCCATTCCATTCCATTCCGTTCTACTCGGGTTGATTCCGTTCTATTCCATTCCATTCCATTCGATCCCATTTGATTCCATTCGATTCCATTCAATTCCATTCGATTCCATTCCATTCCACTCCATTCCATTCCATTGAATTCCATTCCATTCCATTCCATTCCATTCCATTCCATTCCATTCCATTCCATTCCATTGAATTCCATTCCATTCCATTCCATTCCATTCCATTGAATTCCATTCCATTCCATTCCATTCAATTGAATTCCGTTCCATTCCATTCCATTCCGTTCCGTTCCGTCCCGTTCCGTTCCGTTCCGTTGCGTTCCGTTCCGTTCTACTCGGGTTGATTAAATTCTATTCCATTCCATTCTATTCGATTCCATTCGATTCCAATCGATTCCATTCGATTCCATTCGATTCCATTGAATTCCATTCCATTCCATTCCATTCCATTGAATTCCGTTGCATTATATTCCATTCCGTTCCGTCCCGTCCCGTTCCGTTCCGTTCCGTTCCGTTGCGTGCCGTTCCGTTCTACTCGGGTTGATTCCATTCCATTCCATTCCATTCCATTCCATTCCATTCCATTCCATTCCATTCCCTTGAATTCCATTCCATTCCATTCCATTCCATTCCATTCCATTCCATTCCATTCCATTCCATTCCATTCCATTCCATTCCATTCCATTCCGTTCTACTCGGGTTGATTCCATTCTATTCCATTCCACTCCATTCAATCTCATTCGATTCCATTCGATTCCATTCGATTCCACTCCATTCCATTCCATTGAATTCCATTCCATTCCATTCCATTCCATTCCATTCCATTGAATTCCATTCCATTCCATTCCATTCCATTCCATTCCATTCCATTCCATTCCATTCCATTCCATTGAATTCCATTCTGTTCCATTCCATTCCTTTGAATTCCGTTCCATTCCATTCCATTCCGTTCCTTTCCGTTCCGTTCCGTTCCGTTCCGTTCCGTTGCGTTCCGCTCCGTTCTACTCGGGTTGATTCCATTCTATTCCATTCCATTCCATTCGATCCCATTCGATTCCATTCGATTCCATTCGATTCCATTCGATTCCACTCCATTCCATTCCATAGAATTCCATTCCATTCCATTCCATTTGAATTCCATTCCATTCCATTCCATTCCATTCTATTCCATTCCATCCCATTCCATTCCATTCCATTCCATTCTACTCGGGTTGATTGCATTCTATTCCATTCCATTCCATTCGATTCCATTCGATTCCATTCGATTCCATTCGATTCCATTCGATTCCATTCGATTCCATTCCATTCCATTCCATTCCATTCCATTGAATTCCATTCCATTCCATTCCATTCCATTCCATTGAATTCCGTTCCTTTCCATTCCATTCCATTCCGTTCCGTTCCGTTCCGTTCCGTTGCGTTCCGTTCCGTTCAACTAGGGTTGATTCCATTCTATTCAATTCCATTCCATTCCATTCTACACGGGTTGATCATTCCATTCCGTTCCGTTCCGTTCCGTTCCGTTCCGTTCCGTACCGTTCTACTCGGGTTGATTCCATTCTATTCCATTCCATTCCATTCGATTCCATTCGACTCCATTCCATTCCATTCCATTCCATTCCGTTCTACTCAGGTTGATTCCATTCTATTCCATTCCATTCCATTCCATTCCATTCCATTCCATTCCATTCGATTCCATTCCATTCCATTCCATTGAATTCCATTCCATTCCTTTCCATTCCATGGAATTCCATTCCATTCCATTCCATTCCATTCCATTCCATTCCATTGAATTCCATTCCATTCCATTCCATTCCATTCCATTGAATTCCATTCCGTTCCATTCCATTCCATTGAATTCCATTCCATTCCATTCCATTCCATTCCATTCCATTCCATTCCATTGAATTCCATTCCATTCCATTCCATTCCATTCCATTCCATTCCATCCCATTCCATTCCATTCCATTCCATTCCGTTCTACTCGGGTTGATTCCATTCTATTCCATTCCATTCCATTCGATCCCATTTGATTCCATTCGATTCCATTCAATTCCATTCGATTCCATTCCATTCCACTCCATTCCATTCCATTGAATTCCATTCCATTCCATTCCATTCCATTCCATTCCATTCCATTCCATGGAATTCCATTCCATTCCATTCCATTCCATAGAATTCCATTCCATTCCATTCCATTCCACTGAATTCCGTTCCATTCCATTCCATTCCGTTCCGTTCCGTTCCGTTCCGTTCCGTTGCGTTCCGTTCCGTTCCGTTGTGTTCCGTTCCGTTCTACTCGGGTTGATTCCATTCTATTCCATTCCATTCCAATCCATTCCGTTCCATTCCATTGAATTCCATTCCATTCCATTCCATTCCATTCCATTCGATTCCATTCCATTCCATTGAATTCCATTGCATTCCATTCCATTCCATTCCATTCCATTCCATTGAATTCCATTCCATTCCATTCCATTCCATGGAATTCCGTTCCATTCCATTCCATTCCGTTCCTTTCCGTCCCGTTCCGTTCCGTTCCGTTCCGTTGCGTTCCGTTCCGTTCTACTCGGGTTGATTCCATTCTATTCCATTCCATTCCATTCGATTCCATTCGATTCCATTCGATTCCACTCCATTCCATTCCATAGAATTCCATTCCATTCCATTCCATTCCATTGAATTCCATTCCATTCCATTCCATTCCATTCCATTCCATTCCATTCTACTGGTGTCCATTCCATTCCATTCCATTCCATTCCATTCCATTCCATTCCATTCCTTTCCATTCCATTGCATTCCATTGCATTCCATTCCATTCCATTCCATTCCATTCCATTCCATTCCACTCCACTCCACTCCACTCCACTCCATTCCACTCCACTCCACTCCGGTACATTCCATTCCATTCCATTCCATTCCATTCCATTCCATTCCGTGCTTCTCGGGTACATTCCGTTCCGTTCCATTCCATTCCATTCCATTCCATTCCGTTCCAGTGCACTCTACTCCACTCCACTCCACTCCACTCCACTCCGGTACATTCCATTCCATTCCATTCCATTCCATTCCATTCCATTCCATTTCCATTCCCATTCCATTTCCATTCCCGTTCCATTTCCATTCCCGTTTCTTTTCCATTCCCGATCCATTTCCATTCCAGTTCCATTACCATTCCCGTTCCATTTCCATTCCCGATCCATTTCCATTCCCGTTCCTTTTCCATTCCCGTTCCATTTCCATTCCCGTTCCGTTACCATTCCCGTTCCATTTCCGTTCCCGTTCCGTTTCCGTTCCCGTTCCATTTCCGTTCTCGTTCCGTTTCCGTTCCCGTTCCATTTCCATTCCCGTTCCATTTCCGTTCCCGTTCCATTTCCATTCCCGTTCCATTTCCGTTCCCGTTCCATTTGCATTCCCGTTCTATTTCCATTCCCTTTCCATTTCCATTTCATTCCATTCCGTTCTGCTCGGGTACATTCCATTCCATTCCATTGCATTCCATTCCGTTCTGCTCCTGTCCATTCCTTTCCATTCCATTCCGTTCCATTCCGTTCTACTCGGGTAGATTCCATTCCATTCCATTCCATTCCATTCCATTCCATTCCATTCCATTCTACTGGTGTCCATTCCATTCCATTCCATTCCATTCCATTCCATTCCATTCCATTCCATTCCATTGCATTCCATTCCATTCCATTCCATTCCATTCCGTTCCGTTCTACTCGGTTACATTCCATTCAATTCCATTCCATTCCGTTCTACTCGGGTAGATTCCATTCCATTCCATTCCATTCCATTCCTTTCCATTCCATTGCATTCCATTGCATTGCATTGCACTCAATTCCATTCCATTCCATTCCATTCCATTCCATTCCATTCCATTCCATTCCGTTCCGTTCAACTCGGTTACATTCCATTCAATTACATTCCATTCCGTTCTACTCGGTTACATTCCATTCCATTCCATTCCATTCCATTCCAATCCATTCCATTCCATTCCATTCCGTTCTACTCGGGTACATTCCATTCCATTCCATTCCATTCCATTCCATTCCATTCCATTCCATTCCATTCCATTCCATTCCATTCCGTTCTACTTTGGTACATTCCATTCCATTCCATTCCATTCCATTCCATTCTATTCCATTACATTCCATTCCATTCCATTCCGTTCTACTCGGGTTGATTCCATTCTATTCCATTCCATTCCATTCCATTCCATTCCATTCCATTCCATTCCATTCCAATCGATTCCATTCCATTCCATTCCATTGAATTCCATTCCATTCCATTCCATTCCTTGGAATTCCATTCCATTCCATTCCATTCCATTCCATTCCATTCCATTCCATGGAATTCCATTCCATTCCATTCCATTGAATTCCATTCCGTTCCATTCCATTCCATTGAATTCCATTCCGTTCCATTCCATTCCATTGAATTCCATTCCATTCCATTCCATTCCATTCCATTCCATTCCATTCCATTCCATTGAATTCCATTCCATTCCATTCCATTCCATTCCTTTCCATCCCATTCCATTCCATTCCATTCCATTCCATTCCGTTCTACTCGGGTTGATTCCGTTCTATTCCATTCCATTCCATTCGATCCCATTTGATTCCATTCGATTCCATTCAATTCCATTCGATTCCATTCCATTCCACTCCATTCCATTCCATTGAATTCCATTCCATTCCATTCCATTCCATTCCATTCCATTCCATTCCATTCCATTCCATTGAATTCCATTCCATTCCATTCCATTCCATTCCATTGAATTCCATTCCATTCCATTCCATTCAATTGAATTCCGTTCCATTCCATTCCATTCCGTTCCGTTCCGTCCCGTTCCGTTCCGTTCCGTTGCGTTCCGTTCCGTTCTACTCGGGTTGATTAAATTCTATTCCATTCCATTCTATTCGATTCCATTCGATTCCAATCGATTCCATTCGATTCCATTCGATTCCATTGAATTCCATTCCATTCCATTCCATTCCATTGAATTCCGTTGCATTATATTCCATTCCGTTCCGTCCCGTCCCGTTCCGTTCCGTTCCGTTCCGTTGCGTGCCGTTCCGTTCTACTCGGGTTGATTCCATTCCATTCCATTCCATTCCATTCCATTCCATTCCATTCCATTCCATTCCCTTGAATTCCATTCCATTCCATTCCATTCCATTCCATTCCATTCCATTCCATTCCGTTCTACTCGGGTTGATTCCATTCTATTCCATTCCATTCCATTCAATCTCATTCGATTCCATTCGATTCCATTCGATTCCACTCCATTCCATTCCATTGAATTCCATTCCATTCCATTCCATTCCATTCCATTCCATTGAATTCCATTCCATTCCATTCCATTCCATTCCATTCCATTCCATTCCATTCGATTCCATTGAATTCCATTCTGTTCCATTCCATTCCTTTGAATTCCGTTCCATTCCATTCCATTCCGTTCCTTTCCGTTCCGTTCCGTTCCGTTCCGTTCCGTTGCGTTCCGCTCCGTTCTACTCGGGTTGATTCCATTCTATTCCATTCCATTCCATTCGATCCCATTCGATTCCATTCGATTCCATTCGATTCCATTCGATTCCACTCCATTCCATTCCATAGAATTCCATTCCATTCCATTCCATTTGAATTCCATTCCATTCCATTCCATTCCATTCTATTCCATTCCATCCCATTCCATTCCATTCCATTCCATTCTACTCGGGTTGATTGCATTCTATTCCATTCCATTCCATTCGATTCCATTCGATTCCATTCGATTCCATTCGATTCCATTCGATTCCATTCGATTCCATTCCATTCCATTCCATTCCATTCCATTGAATTCCATTCCATTCCATTCCATTCCATTCCATTGAATTCCGTTCCTTTCCATTCCATTCCATTCCGTTCCGTTCCGTTCCGTTCCGTTGCGTTCCGTTCCGTTCAACTAGGGTTGATTCCATTCTATTCAATTCCATTCCATTCCATTCTACACGGGTTGATCATTCCATTCCGTTCCGTTCCGTTCCGTTCCGTTCCGTTCCGTACCGTTCTACTCGGGTTGATTCCATTCTATTCCATTCCATTCCATTCGATTCCATTCGACTCCATTCCATTCCATTCCATTCCATTCCATTCCATTCCATTGCATTCCATTCCACTCCATTCCATTCCATTCCATTCCATTCCATTCCATTCCATTCCGTTCCATTGAATTCCATTCCATTCCATTCCATTCCATTCCATTCCATTCCATTCCACTCCATTCCATTCCACTCCACTGCACTCCACTCCACTCCACTCCACTCCATTCCACTCCCTTCCATTCCATTAAGTTGAATTCCATTCCATTCCATTCCATTCCATTCCGTTCCATTCCATTCCACTCCACTCCATTCCACTGCACTCCACTCCACTCCACTCCACTCCACTCCATTCCATTCCCTTCCATTCCATTCAATTGAATTGCATTGAATTCCATTCCATTCCATTCCATAACATTTCATTGCATTCCATTCCATTCCATTCCATTCCATTCCATTCCATTCCGTTCTACTCGGGTTGATTCCATTCTATTCCATTCCATTCCATTCGATTCCATTCGATTCCATTCGATTCCATTCGATTCCATTCTTTTCCATTCCATTCCATTCCATTCTATTCCATTGAATTCCATTCCATTCCATTCCATTCCATTCCATTCCATTGCATTCCATTCCATTGAATTCCATTGAATTCCATTCCATTGAATTCCATTCCATTCCATTCCATTCCATTCCATTCCATAGAATTCCATTCCATTCCATTCCATTCCATTCCATTCCATTCCATTCCATTGAATTCCATTCCATTCCATTCCATTCCATGGAATTCCGTTCCATTCCATTCCATTCCGTTCCGTTCCGTCCCGTTCCGTTCCGTTCCGTTGCGTTCCGTTCCGTTCTACTCGGGTTGATTCCATTCTATTCCATTCCATTCCATTCGATTCCATTCGATTCCATTCGATTCCACTCCATTCCATTCCATAGAATTCCATTCCATTCCATTCCATTCCATTGAATTCCATTCCATTCCATTCCATTCCATTGAATTCCATTCCATTCCATTCCATTCCATTGAATTCCATTCCATTCCATTCCATTCCATTCCATTCCATTCCATTCCATTCTACTGGTGTCCATTCCATTCCATTCCATTCCGTTCCATTCCATTCCATTCCATTCCATTCCATTCCATTCCGTTCCGTTCTACTCGGTTACATTCCATTCAATTCCATTCCATTCCGTTCTACTCGGGTAGATTCCATTCCATTCCATTCCATTCCATTCCTTTCCATTCCATTGCATTCCATTGCATTGCATTGCACTCAATTCCATTCCATTCCATTCCATTCCATTCCATTCCATTCCATTCCATTCCATTCCATTCCGTTCCGTTCAACTCGGTTACATTCCATTCAATTACATTCCATTCCGTTCTACTCGGTAACATTCCATTCCATTCCATTCCATTCCATTCCAATCCATTCCATTCCATTCCATTCCGTTCTACTCGGGTACATTCCATTCCATTCCATTCCATTCCATTCCATTCCATTCCATTCCATTCCATTCCGTTCTACTTTGGTACATTCCATTCCATTCCATTCCATTCCATTCCATTCTATTCCATTACATTCCATTCCATTCCATTCCGTTCTACTCGGGTTGATTCCATTCTATTCCATTCCATTCCATTCCATTCCATTCCATTCCATTCCATTCCATTCCAATCGATTCCATTCCATTCCATTCCATTGAATTCCATTCCATTCCATTCCATTCCTTGGAATTCCATTCCATTCCATTCCATTCCATTCCATTCCATTCCATTCCATGGAATTCCATTCCATTCCATTCCATTCCATGGAATTCCATTCCATTCCATTCCATTCCATTCCATTGAATTCCATTCCGTTCCATTCCATTCCATTGAATTCCATTCCATTCCATTCCATTCCATTCCATTCCATTCCATTCCATTCCATTCCATTGAATTCCATTCCATTCCATTCCATTCCATTCCTTTCCATCCCATTCCATTCCATTCCATTCCATTCCATTCCGTTCTACTCGGGTTGATTCCGTTCTATTCCATTCCATTCCATTCGATCCCATTTGATTCCATTCGATTCCATTCAATTCCATTCGATTCCATTCCATTCCACTCCATTCCATTCCATTGAATTCCATTCCATTCCATTCCATTCCATTCCATTCCATTCCATTCCATTCCATTGAATTCCATTCCATTCCATTCCATTCCATTCCATTGAATTCCATTCCATTCCATTCCATTCAATTGAATTCCGTTCCATTCCATTCCATTCCGTTCCGTTCCGTCCCGTTCCGTTCCGTTCCGTTGCGTTCCGTTCCGTTCTACTCGGGTTGATTAAATTCTATTCCATTCCATTCTATTCGATTCCATTCGATTCCAATCGATTCCATTCGATTCCATTCGATTCCATTGAATTCCATTCCATTCCATTCCATTCCATTGAATTCCTTTGCATTATATTCCATTCCGTTCCGTCCCGTCCCGTTCCGTTCCGTTCCGTTCCGTTGCGTGCCGTTCCGTTCTACTCGGGTTGATTCCATTCCATTCCATTCCATTCCATTCCATTCCATTCCATTCCATTCCATTCCCTTGAATTCCATTCCATTCCATTCCATTCCATTCCATTCCATTCCATTCCATTCCATTCCATTGAATTCCATTGAATTCCATTCCATTTAATTCCACTCCATTCCATTCCATTCGATTCCATTCCATTCCATTGAATTCCAATCCATTCCATTCCATTCCATTCCATTCCATTCCGTTCTACTCGGGTTGATTCCATTCTATTCCATTCCATTCCATTCGATTCCATTCCATTTCATTCCATTCCATTGAATTCCAATCCATTCCATTCCATTCCATTCCATTCCATTCCATTCCATTCCATTCCGTTCTACTCGGGTTGATTCCATTATATTCCATTCCATTCCATTCGATTCCATTCCATTCCAATCAATTCCATTCGATTCCATTCGATTCCATTCGATTCCATTCCATTCCATTCCATTGAATTCCATTCCATTCCATTCCATTCCATTCCATTGAATTCCATTTCCTTCCATTCCATTCCATTGAATTCCGATCCATTCCATTCCATTCCGTTCCGTTCCGTTCCGTTCCGTTCCGTTCCGTTGCATTCCTTTCCGTTCTACTCGGGTTGATTCCATTCTATTCCATTCCATTCCATTCCATTCCATTCCATTCCATTCGATTCCATTCGATTCCATTCCATTCCATTCCATTGAAATCCATTCCATTCCATTCCATTCCATTCCATTCCATTACATTCCATTGAATTCCTTTGAATTCCATTCCATTTAATTCCATTCCATTCCATTCCATTCGATTCCATTGAATTCCATTCCACTCCATTCCATTCCATTCGATTCCATTGAATTCCATTCCATTCCATTCCATTCCATTGAATTCCGTTCCATTCCATTCCATTCCATTCCGTTCCATTCCGTTCCATTCCGTTCCATTCCTTTCCATTCCATTGAATTCCGTTCCATTCCTTTGAATTCCGTTCCATTCCGTTCCTTTCCGTTCCATTCCGTTCCGTTCCGTTCCATTCCGTTCCATTCCACTCCATTCCATTCCATTCCATTCCATTCTACTCGGGTTGATTCCATTGTATTCCATTCCATTCCATTCGAATCCATTCCATTGCATTCCATTCCATTCCGTTCTACTCGGGTTCATTCCATTCCATTCTTTCCGTTCCGTTCCGTTCCATTCCATTCCATTCCATTCCATTCCATTCCATTCCATTCCATTCCATTCCTTTGAATACCATTCCATTCCATTCCATTCCATTCCATTCCATCCCATTCCATTCCATTCCATTCCATTCCGTTCTACTCGGGTTGATTCCATTCTATTCCATTCCATTCCATTCGATCCCATTTGATTCCATTCGATTCCATTCAATTCCATTCGATTCCATTCCATTCCACTCCATTCCATTCCATTGAATTCCATTCCATTCCATTCCATTACATTCCATTCCATTCCATGGAATTCCATTCCATTCCATTCCATTCCATTCCATAGAATTCCATTCCATTCCATTCCATTCCATTCCACTGAATTCCATTCCATTCCATTCCATTCCGTTCCGTTCCGTTCCGTTGCGTTCCGTTCCGTTCCGTTGTGTTCCGTTCCGTTCTATTCGGGTTGATTCCATTCTATTCCATTCCATTCCAATCCATTCCATTCCATTCCATTGAATTCCATTCCATTCCATTCCATTCCATTCCATTCCATTCCATTCCATTCCATTCCATTGAATTCCATTCCATTCCATTCCATTCCATTCCATTCCATTCCATTGAATTCCATTCCATTCCATTCCATTCCATGGAATTCCGTTCCATTCCATTCCATTCCGTTCCGTTCCGTCCCGTTCCGTTCCGTTCCGTTCCGTTGCGTTCCGTTCCGTTCTACTCGGGTTGATTCCATTCTATTCCATTCCATTCCATTCGATTCCATTCGATTCCATTCGATTCCACTCCATTCCATTCCATAGAATTCCATTCCATTCCATTCCATTCCATGGAATTCCATTCCATTCCATTCCATTCCATTGAATTCCATTCCATTCCATTCCATTCCATTGAATTCCATTGCATTCCATTCCATTCCATTCCATTGAATTCCATTCCATTCCATTCCATTCCATGGAATTCCGTTCCATTCCATTCCATTCCGTTCCTTTCCGTCCCGTTCCGTTCCGTTCCGTTCCGTTGCATTCCGTTCCGTTCTACTCGGGTTGATTCCATTCTATTCCATTCCATTCCATTCGATTCCATTCGATTCCATTCGATTCCACTCCATTCCATTCCATAGAATTCCATTCCATTCCATTCCATTCCATTGAATTCCATTCCATTCCATTCCATTCCATTCCATTCCATTCCATTCTACTGGTGTCCATTCCATTCCATTCCATTCCATTCCATTCCATTCCATTCCATTCCATCCCATTCCATTCCATTCCATTCCATTCCATTCCATTGAATTCCGTTGCATGATATTCCATTCCGTTCCGTCCCGTCCCGTTCCGTTCCGTTCCGTTCCGTTGCGTGCCGTTCCGTTCTACTCGGGTTGATTCCATTCCATTCCATTCCATTCCATTCCATTCCATTCCATTCCATTCCATTGAATTCCATTCCATTCCATTCCATTCCATGGAATTCCATTCCATTCCATTCCATTCCATTCCGTTCTACTCGGGTTGATTCCATTCTATTCCATTCCATTCCATTCGATCTCATTCGATTCCATTCGATTCCATTCGATTCCACTCCATTCCATTCCATTGAATTCCATTCCATTCCATTCCATTCCATTCCATTCCATTGAATTCCATTCCATTCCATTCCATTCCATTCCATTGAATTCCATTCCGTTCCATTTCATTCCATTGAATTCCATTCCATTCCATTCCATTCCATTCCATTCCATTCCATTCCATTCCATCCCATTCAATTCCATTCCATTCCATTCCATTCCATTCCATCCCATTCCATTCCATTCCATTCCATTCCATCCCATTCCATTCCATTCCATTCCATTCCGTTCTACTCGGGTTGATTCCATTCTATTCCATTCCATTCCATTCGATCCCATTTGATTCCATTCGATTCCATTCAATTCCATTCTATTCCATTCCATTCCACTCCATTCCATTCCATTGAATTCCATTCCATTCCATTCCATTACATTCCATTCCATTCCATGGAATTCCATTCCATTCCATTCCATTCCATTCCATAGAATTCCATTCCATTCCATTCCATTCCATTCCACTGAATTCCATTCCATTCCATTCCATTCCGTTCCGTTCCGTTCCGTTGCGTTCCGTTCCGTTCCGTTGTGTTCCGTTCCGTTCTATTCGGGTTGATTCCATTCTATTCCATTCCATTCCAATCCATTCCATTCCATTCCGTTGAATTCCATTCCATTCCATTCCATTCCATTCCATTCCATTCCATTCCATTCCATTGAATTCCATTCCATTCCATTCCATTCCATTCCATTCCATTCCATTCCATTGAATTCCATTCCATTCCATTCCATTCCATGGAATTCCGTTCCATTCCATTCCATTCCGTTCCGTTCCGTCCCGTTCCGTTCCGTTCCGTTCCGTTGCGTTCCGTTCCGTTCTACTCGGGTTGATTCCATTCTATTCCATTCCATTCCATTCGATTCCATTCGATTCCATTCGATTCCACTCCATTCCATTCCATAGAATTCCATTCCATTCCATTCCATTCCATGGAATTCCATTCCATTCCATTCCATTCCATTGAATTCCATTCCATTCCATTCCATTCCATTGAATTCCATTGCATTCCATTCCATTCCATTCCATTCCATTCCATTGAATTCCATTCCATTCCATTCCATTCCATGGAATTCCGTTCCATTCCATTCCATTCCGTTCCTTTCCGTCCCGATCCGTTCCGTTCCGTTCCGTTGCATTCCGTTCCGTTCTACTCGGGTTGATTCCATTCTATTCCATTCCATTCCATTCGATTCCATTCGATTCCATTCGATTCCACTCCATTCCATTCCATAGAATTCCATTCCATTCCATTCCATTCCATTGAATTCCATTCCATTCCATTCCATTCCATTCCATTCCATTCCATTCTACTGGTGTCCATTCCATTCCATTCCATTCCATTCCATTCCATTCCATTCCATTCCATTCCATTCCATTCCATTCCTTTCCATTCCATTGCATTCCATTGCATTCCATTCCATTCCATTCCATTCCATTCCATTCCATTCCATTCCACTCCACTCCACTCCACTCCACTCCATTCCACTCCACTCCACTCCGGTACATTCCATTCCATTCCATTCCATTCCATTCCAATCCATTCCGTGCTTCTCGGGTACATTCCGTTCCGTTCCATTCCATTCCATTCCATTCCATTCCGTTCCAGTGCACTCTACTCCACTCCACTCCACTCCACTCCACTCCGGTACATTCCATTCCATTCCATTCCATTCCATTCCATTCCATTCCATTTCCATTCCCATTCCATTTCCATTCCCGTTCCATTTCCATTCCCGTTTCTTTCCCATTCCCGATCCATTTCCATTCCAGTTCCATTACCATTCCCGTTCCATTTCCATTCCCGATCCATTTCCATTCCCGTTCCTTTTCCATTCCCGTTCCATTTCCATTCCCGTTCCGTTACCATTCCCGTTCCATTTCCGTTCCCGTTCCGTTTCCGTTCCCGTTCCATTTCCGTTCTCGTTCCGTTTCCGTTCCCGTTCCATTTCCATTCCCGTTCCATTTCCGTTCCCGTTCCATTTCCATTCCCGTTCCATTTCCGTTCCCGTTCCATTTCCATTCCCGTTCTATTTCCATTCCCTTTCCATTTCCATTTCATTCCATTCCGTTCTGCTCGGGTACATTCCATTCCATTCCATTGCATTCCATTCCGTTCTGCTCCTGTCCATTCCATTCCATTCCATTCCGTTCCATTCCGTTCTACTCGGGTAGATTCCATTCCATTCCATTCCATTCCATTCCATTCCATTCCATTCCATTCCATTCCATTCCATTCCATTCCATTCTACTGGTGTCCATTCCATTCCATTCCATTCCATTCCATTCCATTCCATTCCATTCCATTCCATTGCATTCCATTCCATTCAATTCCATTCCATTCCGTTCTACTCGGGTAGATTCCATTCCATTCCATTCCATTCCATTCCTTTCCATTCCATTGCATTCCATTGCATTGCATTGCACTCAATTCCATTCCATTCCATTCCATTCCATTCCATTCCATTCCGTTCCGTTCAACTCGGTTACATTCCATTCAATTACATTCCATTCCGTTCTACTCGGTTACATTCCATTCCATTCCATTCCATTCCATTCCAATCCATTCCATTCCATTCCATTCCGTTCTACTCGGGTACATTCCATTCCATTCCATTCCATTCCATTCCATTCCATTCCATTCCATTCCGTTCTACTTTGGTACATTCCATTCCATTCCATTCCATTCCATTCCATTCTATTCCATTACATTCCATTCCATTCCATTCCGTTCTACTCGGGTTGATTCCATTCTATTCCATTCCATTCCATTCCATTCCATTCCATTCCATTCCATTCCATTCCAATCGATTCCATTCCATTCCATTCCATTGAATTCCATTCCATTCCATTCCATTCCTTGGAATTCCATTCCATTCCATTCCATTCCATTCCATTCCATTCCATTGAATTCCATTCCATTCCATTGAATTCCATTCCATTCCATTCCATTCCATTGAATTCCGTTCCATTCCATTCCATTCCATTCCATTCCATTCCATTGAATTCCATTCCATTCCATTCCATAGAATTCCGTTCCATTCCATTCCATTCCATTCCATTCCATTCCATTCCATGGAATTCCATTCCATTCCATTCCATTCCATTCCATTCCATGGAATTCCATTCCATTCCATTCCATTCCTTTCCATTGAATTCCATTCTGTTCCATTCCATTCCTTTGAATTCCGTTCCATTCCATTCCATTCCGTTCCTTTCCGTTCCGTTCCGTTCCGTTCCGTTCCGTTGCGTTCCGCTCCGTTCTACTCGGGTTGATTCCATTCTATTCCATTCCATTCCATTCGATCCCATTCGATTCCATTCGATTCCATTCGATTCCATTGGATTCCACTCCATTCCATTCCATAGAATTCCATTCCATTCCATTCCATTTGAATTCCATTCCATTCCATTCCATTCCATTCTATTCCATTCCATCCCATTCCATTCCATTCCATTCCATTCTACTCGGGTTGATTGCATTCTATTCCATTCCATTCCATTCGATTCCATTCGATTCCATTCGATTCCATTCGATTCCATTCGATTCCATTCCATTCCATTCCATTCCATTCCATTGAATTCCATTCCATTCCATTCCATTCCATTCCATTGAATTCCATTCCATTCCATTCCATTCCATTCCATTCCATTCCATTCCATTGAATTCCATTCCGTTCCATTTCATTCCATTGAATTCCATTCCATTCCATTCCATTCCATTCCATTCCATTCCATTCCATTCCATCCCATTCAATTCCATTCCATTCCATTCCATTCCATTCCATCCCATTCCATTCCATTCCATTCCATTCCGTTCTACTCGGGTTGATTCCATTCTATTCCATTCCATTCCATTCGATCCCATTTGATTCCATTCGATTCCATTCAATTCCATTCGATTCCATTCCATTCCACTCCATTCCATTCCATTGAATTCCATTCCATTCCATTCCATTACATTCCATTCCATTCCATGGAATTCCATTCCATTCCATTCCATTCCATTCCATAGAATTCCATTCCATTCCATTCCATTCCACTGAATTCCATTCCATTCCATTCCATTCCATTCCGTTCCGTTCCGTTCCGTTGCGTTCCGTTCCGTTCCGTTGTGTTCCGTTCCGTTCTACTCGGGTTGATTCCATTCTATTCCATTCCATTCCAATCCATTCCATTCCATTCCATTGAATTCCATTCCATTCCATTCCATTCCATTCCATTCCATTCCATTCCATTCCATTCCATTGAATTCCATTCCATTCCATTCCATTCCATTCCATTCCATTCCATTCCATTGAATTCCATTCCATTCCATTCCATTCCATGGAATTCCGTTCCATTCCATTCCATTCCGTTCCGTTCCGTCCCGTTCCGTTCCGTTCCGTTCCGTTGCGTTCCGTTCCGTTCTACTCGGGTTGATTCCATTCTATTCCATTCCATTCCATTCGATTCCATTCGATTCCATTCGATTCCACTCCATTCCATTCCATAGAATTCCATTCCATTCCATTCCATTCCATTGAATTCCATTCCATTCCATTCCATTCCATTGAATTCCATTCCATTCCATTCCATTCCATTGAATTCCATTCCATTCCATTCCATTCCATTCCATTCCATTCCATTGAATTCCATTCCATTCCATTCCATTCCATTCCATTCCATTCCATTCCATTCCATTCCATTCCATTTCATTCCAGTCCAATCCATTCGATTCCATTCCATTCCATTCCATTTCATTGCATTCCATTCCATTCCATTCCATTCCATTCCATTCCATTCCATTCCATTCCATTCCATTCCGTTCTACTCAGGTTGATTCCATTCTATTCCATTCCATTCCATTCCATTCCATTCCATTCCATTCCATTCCATTCGATTCCATTCCATTCCATTCCATTGAATTCCATTCCATTCCTTTCCATTCCATGGAATTCCATTCCATTCCATTCCATTCCATTCCATTCCATTCCATTCCATTGAATTCCATTCCATTCCATTCCATTCCATTCCATTGAATTCCATTCCGTTCCATTCCATTCCATTGAATTCCATTCCATTCCATTCCATTCCATTCCATTCCATTCCATTGAATTCCATTCCATTCCATTCCATTCCATTCCATTCCATCCCATTCCATTCCATTCCATTCCATTCCGTTCTACTCGGGTTGATTCCATTCTATTCCATTCCATTCCATTCGATCCCATTTGATTCCATTCGATTCCATTCAATTCCATTCGATTCCATTCCATTCCACTCCATTCCATTCCATTGAATTCCATTCCATTCCATTCCATTCCATTCCATTCCATTCCATTCCATGGAATTCCATTCCATTCCATTCCATTCCATAGAATTCCATTCCATTCCATTCCTTTCCACTGAATTCCGTTCCATTCCATTCCATTCCGTTCCGTTCCGTTCCGTTCCGTTCCGTTGCGTTCCGTTCCGTTCCGTTGTGTTCCGTTCCGTTCTACTCGGGTTGCTTCCATTCTATTCCATTCCATTCCAATCCATTCCGTTCCATTCCATTGAATTCCATTCCATTCCATTCCATTCGATTCCATTCCATTCCATTCCATTCCATTGCATTCCATTCCATTCCATTCCATTCCATTCCATTGAATTCCATTCCATTCCATTCCATTCCATGGAATTCCGTTCCATTCCATTCCATTCCGTTCCTTTCCGTCCCGTTCCGTTCCGTTCCGTTCCGTTGCGTTCCGTTCCGTTCTACTCGGGTTGATTCCATTCTATTCCATTCCATTCCATTCGATTCCATTCGATTCCATTCGATTCCACTCCATTCCATTCCATAGAATTCCATTCCATTCCATTCCATTCCATTCCATTCCATTCCATTCTACTGGTGTCCATTCCATTCCATTCCATTCCATTCCATTCCATTGCATTCCATTCCTTTCCATTCCATTGCATTCCATTGCATTCCATTCCATTCCATTCCATTCCATTGCATTCCATTCCACTCCACTCCACTCCACTCCACTCCATTCCACTCCACTCCACTCCGGTACATTCCATTCCATTCCATTCCATTCCATTCCATTCCATTCCATTCCATTCCGTGCTTCTCGGGTACATTCCGTTCCGTTCCATTCCATTCCATTCCATTCCATTCCGTTCCAGTGCACTCTACTCCACTCCACTCCACTCCACTCCACTCCGGTACATTCCATTCCATTCCATTCCATTCCATTCCATTCCATTCCATTTCCATTCCCATTCCATTTCCATTCCCGTTCCATTTCCATTCCCGTTTCTTTTCCATTCCCGATCCATTTCCATTCCAGTTCCATTACCATTCCCGTTCCATTTCCATTCCCGATCCATTTCCATTCCCGTTCCTTTTCCATTCCCGTTCCATTTCCATTCCCGTTCCGTTACCATTCCCGTTCCATTTCCGTTCCCGTTCCGTTTCCATTCCCGTTCCATTTCCGTTCTCGTTCCGTTTCCGTTCCCGTTCCATTTCCATTCCCGTTCCATTTCCGTTCCCGTTCCATTTCCATTCCCGTTCCATTTCCGTTCCCGTTCCATTTCCATTCCCGTTCTATTTCCATTCCCTTTCCATTTCCATTTCATTCCATTCCGTTCTGCTCGGGTACATTCCATTCCATTCCATTGCATTCCATTCCGTTCTGCTCCTGTCCATTCCATTCCATTCCATTCCGTTCCATTCCGTTCTACTCGGGTAGATTCCGTTCCATTTCCTTTCCCGTTCTATTTCCATTCCCTTTCCATTTCCATTTCATTCCATTCCGTTCTGCTCGGGTACATTCCATTCCATTCCATTGCATTCCATTCCGTTCTGCTCCTGTCCATTCCTTTCCATTCCATTCCGTTCCATTCCGTTCTACTCGGGTAGATTCCATTCCATTCCATTCCATTCCATTCCATTCCATTCCATTCCATTCCTTTCCATTCCATTCCATTCTACTGGTGTCCATTCCATTCCATTCCATTCCATTCCATTCCATTCCATTCCATTGCATTCCATTCCATTCCATTCCATTCCATTCCATTCCGTTCCGTTCTACTCGGTTACATTCCATTCAATTCCATTCCATTCCGTTCTACTCGGGTAGATTCCATTCCATTCCATTCCATTCCATTCCTTTCCATTCCATTGCATTCCATTGCATTGCATTGCACTCAATTCCATTCCATTCCATTCCATTCCATTCCATTCCATTCCATTCCATTCCGTTCCGTTCAACTCGGTTACATTCCATTCAATTACATTCCATTCCGTTCTACTCGGTTACATTCCATTCCATTCCATTCCATTCCATTCCAATCCATTCCATTCCATTCCATTCCGTTCTACTCGGGTACATTCCATTCCATTCCATTCCATTCCATTCCATTCCATTCCATTCCATTCCGTTCTACTTTGGTACATTCCATTCCATTCCATTCCATTCCATTCTATTCCATTACATTCCATTCCATTCCATTCCGTTCTACTCGGGTTGATTCCATTCTATTCCATTCCATTCCATTCCATTCCATTCCATTCCATTCCATTCCATTCCAATCGATTCCATTCCATTCCATTCCATTGAATTCCATTCCATTCCATTCCATTCCTTGGAATTCCATTCCATTCCATTCCATTCCATTCCATTCCATTCCATGGAATTCCATTCCATTCCATTCCATTCCATTCCATTGAATTCCATTCCGTTCCATTCCATTCCATTGAATTCCATTCCATTCCATTCCATTCCATTCCATTCCATTCCATTCCATTCCATTCCATTGAATTCCATTCCATTCCATTCCATTCCATTCCATTCCTTTCCATCCCATTCCATTCCATTCCATTCCATTCCATTCCGTTCTACTCGGGTTGATTCCATTCTATTCCATTCCATTCCATTCGATCCCATTTGATTCCATTCGATTCCATTCAATTCCATTCGATTCCATTCCATTCCACTCCATTCCATTCCATTGAATTCCATTCCATTCCATTCCATTCCATTCCATTCCATTCCATTCCATTCCATTGAATTCCATTCCATTCCATTCCATTCCATTCCATTCCATTGAATTCCATTCCATTCCATTCCATTCAATTGAATTCCGTTCCATTCCATTCCATTCCGTTCCGTTCCGTCCCGTTCCGTTCCGTTCCGTTGCGTTCCGTTCCGTTCTACTCGGGTTGATTAAATTCTATTCCATTCCATTCTATTCGATTCCATTCGATTCCAATCGATTCCATTCGATTCCATTCGATTCCATTGAATTCCATTCCATTCCATTCCATTCCATTGAATTCCATTCCATTCCATTCCATTCCATTGAATTCCGTTCCATTCCATTCCATTCCATTCCGTTCCATTCCGTTCCATTCCGTTCCATTCCATTGAATTCCGCTCCATTCCTTTGAATTCCGTTCCATTCCGTTCCATTCCGTTCCGTTCCATTCCATTCCATTCCATTCCATTCCATTCCATTCTATTCCATTCCATTCCATTCCATTCTACTCGGGTTGATTTCATTGTATTCCATTCCATTCCATTCGAATCCATTGCATTCCATTCCATTCCATTCCATTCCATTCCATTCCGTTCTACTCGGGTTCATTCCATTCCATTCCTTTCCGTTCCGTTCCGTTCCATTCCGTTCTGTTTCATTCCGTTCCATTCCATTCCATTCCATTCCATTCCGTTCTAATCGGGTTGATACCATTCTATTCCATTCCATTCCGTTCCGCTCCGTTCCGTTCCGTTCCGTTCCGTTCCGTTCCCTTCCGTTCTACTGGGGTTGATTCCATTCTATTCCATTCCATTCCATTCGATTCCATTCGATTCCATTCGATTCCATTCGATTCCATTCGATTCCATTCCATTCCATTCCATTCCATTCCATTTAATTCCGTTCCATTCCATTCCGTTCCATTCCATTCCATGGAATTCCATTCCATTCCATTGAATTCCATTCCATTCCATTCCATTCCATTGAATTCCGTTCCATTCCATTCCGTTCCGTTCCGTTCTGTTCCGTTCCGTTCCGTTGCATTCCGTTCCGTTCTACTCGGTTTGATTCCATTCTATTCCATTCCATTCCATTCCATTCCACTCGATTCCATTCGATTCCATTCGATTCCATTCCATTCCATTCCATTGAATTCCATTCCATTCCATTCCATTCCATTCCATTCCATTGAATTCCATTCTATTCCATTCCATTCCATTCCATTCCATTCCATTCCATTCCATTCCATTCCATTCCACTCCACTCCACTCCACTCCAATCCCCTCCACTCCACTCCATTCCATTCCATTCCATTGAATTCCATTGAATTCCATTCCGTTCCATTCCATTCCATTCCATTCCATTCCATTCCATTCCATTCCATTCCATTCCATTCCGTTCCATTCCATTCCATTCCATTGAATTCCATTCCATTCCATTCCATTCCATTCCATTCCATTCCATTCCATTGAATTCCATTGAATTCCATTCCATTGAATTCCATTGAATTCCATTCCTTTGAATTCCATTCCATTCCGTTCCGTTCCGTTCCGTTCCGCTCTACTCGGGTTGATTTCATTCTATTCCATTCCATTCCATTCGATTCCATTCGATTCCATTCGATTACATTCGATTCCATTCCATTCCATTCCATTCCACTCCATTCCATTCCACTCCACTCCACTCCACTCCACTCCACTCCAATCCACTCCACTCCACTCCATTCCATTCCATTCCATTCCATTGAATTCCATTGAATTCCATTCCATTCCATTCCATTCCATTCCATTTCATTCCATTCGATTCCGTTCTACTCGGGTTGATTCCATTCTATTCCATTCCTTTTCATTCGATTCCATTCGATTCCATTCGATTCCATTCGATTCCATTCCATTCCATTCCATTCTATTCCATTGAATTCCATTCCATTCCATTCCTTTCCATTCCATTCCATTCCATTGAATTCCATTCCATTCCATTCCATTCCATTCCTTTCCATTCCATTCCATTCCATTGAATTCCATTCCATTCCATTCCATTCCATTCCATTCCATTGAATTCCATTTCATTCCATTCCATTCCATTGAATTCCGTTACATTCCATTCCATTCCGTTCCGTTCCGTTCCGTTCCGTTCCGTTGCATTCCGTTCCGTTCTACTCGGGTTGATTCCATTCTATTCCATTGCATTCCATTCCATTCCATTCCATTCCACTCGGTTTGATCATAACATTCCGTTCCGTTTCGTTCTGTTCCGTTCCGTTCCGTTCCGTTCTACTCGGGTTGATTCCATTCTATTCCATTCCATTCCATTCCATTGAATTCCATTGAATTCCATTCCATTGAATTCCATTCCATTCAATTCCATTGAATTCCATTCCATTCCATTCCATTCCATTCCATTCCATTGAATTCCATTCCATTCCATTCCATTCCATTCCATTCCATTCCATTGAATTCCATTTCATTCCATTCCATTCCATTGAATTCCGTTCCATTCCATTCCATTCCGTTCCATTCCATTCCGTTCCGTTCCTTTCCGTTGCATTCCGTTCCGTTCTACTCGGGTTGATTCCATTCTATTCCTTTCCATTCCATTCCATTCCATTCGATTCCATTGAATTCCATTCAATTCCATTCCATTCCATTGAATTCCGTTCCATTCCATTCCATTCCATTCCGTTCCGTTGAATTCCATGGAATTCCATTCCATTGAATTCCATTCCATTCAATTCCATTGAATTCCATTCCATTCCATTCCATTCCATTCCATTCCATTCCATTCCATTGAATTCCATTCCATTCCATTCCATTCCATTCCATTCCGTTCCATTGAATTCCATTTCATTCCATTCCATTCCATTGAATTCCGTTCCATTCCATTCCATTCCGTTCCGTTCTGTTCCGTTCCGTTCCGTTGCGTTCCGTTCCGTTCTACTCGGGTTGATTCCATTCTATTCCATTCCATTCCGTTCCGTTCCGTTCCGTTCCATTCCGTTCCCTTCCGTTCTACTCTGGTTGATTCCATTCTATTCCATTCCATTCCATTCGATTCCATTCGATTCCATTCGATTCCATTCCATTCCATTCCATTCCATTCCATTGAAATCCATTCCATTCCATTCCATTCCATTCCATTCCATTGAATTCCATTGAATTCCATTCCATTTAATTCCATTCCATTCCATTCCATTCGATTCCATTGAATTCCATTCCACTCCATTCCATTCCATTCGATTCCATTGAATTCCATTCCATTCCATTCCATTCCATTGAATTCCGTTCCATTCCATTCCATTCCATTCCGTTCCATTCCGTTCCATTCCGTTCCATTCCATTGAATTCCGCTCCATTCCTTTGAATTCCGTTCCATTCCGTTCCGTTCCGTTCCATTCCGTTCCGTTCCGTTCCATTCCATTCCATTCCATTCCATTCCATTCCATTGAATTCCATTTCATTCCATTCCATTCCATTGAATTCCGTTACATTCCATTCCATTCCGTTCCGTTCCGTTCCGTTCCGTTCCGTTGCATTCCGTTCCGTTCTACTCGGGTTGATTCCATTCTATTCCATTGCATTCCATTCCATTCCATTCCATTCCACTCGGTTTGATCATAACATTCCGTTCCGTTTCGTTCTGTTCCGTTCCGTTCCGTTCCGTTCTACTCGGGTTGATTCCATTCTATTCCATTCCATTCCATTCCATTGAATTCCATTGAATTCCATTCCATTGAATTCCATTCCATTCAATTCCATTGAATTCCATTCCATTCCATTCCATTCCATTCCATTCCATTGAATTCCATTCCATTCCATTCCATTCCATTCCATTCCATTCCATTGAATTCCATTTCATTCCATTCCATTCCATTGAATTCCGTTCCATTCCATTCCATTCTGTTCCATTCCATTCCGTTCCGTTCCTTTCCGTTGCATTCCGTTCCGTTCTACTCGGGTTGATTCCATTCTATTCCTTTCCATTCCATTCCATTCCATTCGATTCCATTGAATTCCATTCAATTCCATTCCATTCCATTGAATTCCGTTCCATTCCATTCCATTCCATTCCGTTCCGTTGAATTCCATGGAATTCCATTCCATTGAATTCCATTCCATTCAATTCCATTGAATTCCATTCCATTCCATTCCATTCCATTCCATTCCATTCCATTGAATTCCATTCCATTCCATTCCATTCCATTCCATTCCGTTCCATTGAATTCCATTTCATTCCATTCCATTCCATTGAATTCCGTTCCATTCCATTCCATTCCGTTCCGTTCTGTTCCGTTCCGTTCCGTTGCGTTCCGTTCCGTTCTACTCGGGTTGATTCCATTCTATTCCATTCCATTCCGTTCCGTTCCGTTCCGTTCCGTTCCATTCCGTTCCCTTCCGTTCTACTCTGGTTGATTCCATTCTATTCCATTCCATTCCATTCGATTCCATTCGATTCCATTCGATTCCATTCCATTCCATTCCATTCCATTCCATTGAAATCCATTCCATTCCATTCCATTCCATTCCATTCCATTGAATTCCATTGAATTCCATTCCATTTAATTCCATTCCATTCCATTCCATTCGATTCCATTGAATTCCATTCCACTCCATTCCATTCCATTCGATTCCATTGAATTCCATTCCATTCCATTCCATTCCATTGAATTCCGTTCCATTCCATTCCATTCCATTCCGTTCCATTCCGTTCCATTCCGTTCCATTCCATTGAATTCCGCTCCATTCCTTTGAATTCCGTTCCATTCCGTTCCGTTCCGTTCCATTCCGTTCCGTTCCGTTCCATTCCATTCCATTCCATTCCATTCCATTCCATTCCATTCCATTCCATTCCATTCTACTCGGGTTGATTCCATTGTATTCCATTCCATTCCATTCAAATCCATTCCATTCCATTCCATTCCATTCCGTTCTACTCGGGTTCATTCCATTCCATTCCTTTCCGTTCCGTTCCGTTCCATTACATTCTCTTCCATTCCGTTCCATTCCATTCCATTCCATTCCATTCCGTTCTAATCGGGTTGATTCCGTTCCATTCCATTCCATTCCGTTCCATTCCGTTCCGTTCCGTTCCGTTCCGTTCCGTTGCATTCCGTTCCGTTCTACTCGGGTTGATTCCATTCTATTCCATTCCATTCCATTCGATTCCATTCGATTCCATTCGATTCCATTCGATTCCATTCCATTCCATTCCATTGAATTCCATTCCATTCCATTCCATTCCATTCCATTCCATTCCATTGAATTCCATTGAATTCCACTCCATTTAATACCATTCCATTACATTCCATTCGATTCCATTGAATTCCATTCCACTCCATTCCATTCCATTCGATTCCATTGAATTCCATTCCATTCCATTCCATTCCATTCCATTGAATTCCGTTCCATTCCATTCCATTCCATTCCGTTCCATTCCGTTCCATTCCGTTCCATTCCGTTCCATTCCATTGAATTCCGTTCCATTCCTTTGAATTCTGTTCCATTCCGTTCCATTCCGTTCCATTCCGTTCCGTTCCGTTCCATTCCATTCCATTCCATTCCATTCCATTCCATTCTTTTCCATTCCATTCCATTCCATTCTACTCGGGTTGATTTCATTGTATTCCATTCCATTCCATTCGAATCCATTCCATTCCATTCCATTCCATTCCATTCCATTCCATTCCGTTCTACTCGGGTTCATTCCATTCCATTCCTTTCCGTTCCGTTCCGTTCCATTCCATTCTGTTTCATTCCGTTCCATTCCATTCCATTCCGTTCCATTCCGTTCTAATCGGGTTGATACCATTCTATTCCATTCCATTCCATTCGATTCCATTCCATTTCATTCCATTCCATTGAATTCCAATCCATTCCATTCCATTCCATTCCATTCCATTCCATTCCATTCCGTTCTACTCGGGTTGATTCCATTATATTCCATTCCATTCCATTCGATTCCATTCCATTCCAATCAATTCCATTCGATTCCATTCGATTCCATTCGATTCCATTCCATTCCATTCCATTGAATTCCATTCCATTCCATTCCATTCCATTCCATTGAATTCCATTTCATTCCATTCCATTCCATTGAATTCCGTTCCATTCCATTCCATTCCGTTCCGTTCCGTTCTGTTCCGTTCCGTTGCATTCCTTTCCGTTCTACTCGGGTTGATTCCATTCTATTCCATTCCATTCCATTCCATTCCATTCGATTCCATTCGATTCCATTCGATTCCATTCCATTCCATTCCATTGAAATCCATTCCATTCCATTCCATTCCATTCCATTCCATTCCATTACATTCCATTGAATTCCTTTGAATTCCATTCCATTTAATTCCATTCCATTCCATTCCATTCGATTCCATTGAATTCCATTCCACTCCATTCCATTCCATTCGATTCCATTGAATTCCATTCCATTCCATTCCATTCCATTGAATTCCGTTCCATTGCATTCCATTCCATTCCGTTCCATTCCGTTCCATTCCGTTCCATTCCTTTCCATTCCATTGAATTCCGTTCCATTCCTTTGAATTCCGTTCCATTCCGTTCCGTTCCGTTCCATTCTGTTCCGTTCCGTTCCATTCCGTTCCATTCCATTCCATTCCATTCCATTCCATTCCATTCCATTCCATTCCATTCCATTCTACTCGGGTTGATTCCATTGTATTCCATTCCATTCCATTCGAATCCATTCCATTGCATTCCATTCCATTCCGTTCTACTCGGGTTCATTCCATTCCATTCTTTCCGTTCCGTTCCGTTCCATTCCATTCTGTTCCATTCCGTTCCATTCCATTCCATTCCATTCCATTCCATTCTATTCCATTCCATTCCATTCTACTCGGGTTGATTCCATTGTATTCCATTCCATTCCATTCGAATCCATTCCATTCCATTCCATTCCATTCCGTTCTACTCGGGTTCATTCCATTCCATTCCTTTCCGTTCCGTTACGTTCCATTCCATTCTGTTCCATTCCGTTCCATTCCATTCCATTCCGCTCTAATCAGGTTGATACCATTCTATTAAATTCCATTCCGTTCCATTCCGTTCCGTTCCGTTCCGTTCCGTTCCGTTCCCTTCCGTTCTACTCGGGTTGATTCCATTCTATTCCATTCCATTCCATTCGATTCCATTCCATTCCATTCCATTGAAATCCATTCCATTGCATTCCATTCCATTCCATTCCATTCCATTGAATTCCATTGAATTCCATTCCCTATAATTCCATTCCATTCCATTCCATTCGATTCCATTGAATTCCATTAGAATCCATTCCATTCCATTCCATTCCATTGAATTCCATTCCATTCCATTCCATTCCATTGAATTCCGTTCCATTCCATTCCATTCCATTCCGTTCCATTCCGTTCCATTCCGTTCCATTCCGTTCCATTAAATTGAATTCCGCTCCATTCCTTTGAATTCCGTTCCATTCCGTTCCGTTCCGTTCCATTCCGTTCCGTTCCGTTCCATTCCATTCCATTCCATTCCATTCCATTCCATTCCATTCCATTCCATTCCATTCTACTCGGGTTGATTCCACTGTATTCCATTCCATTCCATTCAAATCCGTTCCATTCCGTTCCATTCCCTTCCGTTCTACTCGGGTTCATTCCATTCCATTCCTTTCCGTTCCGTTCCGTTCCATTCCATTCTGTTCCATTCCGTTCCATTCCATTCCATTCCATTCCATTCCGTTCTAATCGGGTTGATTCCGTTCCATTCCATTCCATTCCGTTCCGTTCCGATCCGTTCCGTTCCGTTCCATTGCATTCCGTTCCGTTCTACTCGGGTTGATTCCATTCTATTCCATTCCATTCCATTCGATTCCTTTCGATTCCATTCGATTCCATTCGATTCCATTCCATTCCATTCCATTGAATTCCATTCCATTCCATTCCATTACATTCCATTCCATTCCATTCCATTCCATTGAATTCCATTGAATTCCACTCCATTTAATACCATTCCATTCCATTCCATTCGATTCCATTGAATTCCATTCCACTCCATTCCATTCCGTTCGATTCCATTGAATTCCATTCCATTCCATTCCATTCCATTGAATTCCGTTCCATTCCATTCCATTCCATTCCGTTCCATTCCGTTCCATTCCGTTCCATTCCGATCCATTCCATTGAATTCCGTTCCATTCCTTTGAATTCCGTTCCATTCCGTTCCATTCCGTTCCATTCCGTTCCGTTCCGTTCCGTTCCATTCCATTCCATTCCATTCCATTCCATTCCATTCTATTCCATTCCATTCCATTCCATTCTACTCGGGTTGATTTCATTGTATTCCATTCCATTCCATTCGAATCCATTGCATTCCATTCCATTCCATTCCATTCCATTCCTTTCCGTTCTACTCGGGTTCATTCCATTCCATTCCTTTCCGTTCCGTTCCGTTCCATTCCATTCTGTTTCATTCCGTTCCATTCCATTCCATTCCATTCCGTTCTAATCGGTTTGCTACCATTCTATTCCATTCCATTCCGTTCCGCTCCGTTCCGTTCCATTCTGTTCCGTTCCATTCCCTTCCGTTCTACTGGGGTTGATTCCATTCTATTCCATTCCATTCCATTCGATTCCATTCGATTCCATTCGATTCCATTCGATTCCATTCGATTCCATTCCATTCCATTCCATTCCATTCCATTCCATTCCATTGAATTCCATTGAATTCCACTCCATTTAATACCATTCCATTCCATTCCATTCGATTCCATTGAATTCCATTCCACTCCATTCCATTCCATTCGATTCCATTGAATTCCATTCCATTCCATTCCATTCCACTGAATTCCGTTCCATTCCATTCCATTCCATTCCGTTCCATTCCGTTCCATTCCGTTCCATTCCGTTCCATTCCATTGAATTCCGTTCCATTCCTTTGAATTCCGTTCCATTCCGTTCCATTCCGTTCCATTCCGTTCCGTTCCATTCCATTCCATTCCATTCCATTCCATTCCATTCCATTCCATTCCATTCTACTCGGGTTGATTCCATTGTATTCCATTCCATTCCATTCGAATCCATTCCATTCCATTCCATTCCATTCCGTTCTACTCGGGTTCATTCCATTCCATTCCTTTCCGTTCCGTTACGTTCCATTCCATTCTGTTCCATTCCGTTCCATTCCATTCCATTCCATTCCATTCCGTTCTAATCGGGTTGATACCATTCTATTCCATTCCATTCCGTTCCGTTCCGTTCCGTTCCGTTCCGTTCCGTTCCCTTCCGTTCTACTCGGGTTTATTCCATTCTATTCCATTCCATTCCATTCGATTCCATTCGATTCCATTCGATTCCATTCCATTCCATTCCATTGAAATCCATTCCATTGCATTCCACTCCATTCCATTCCATTCCATTCCATTGAATTCCATTGAATTCCATTCCATTTTATTCCATTCCATTCCATTCCATTCGATTCCATTGAATTCCATTCCACTCCATTCCATTCCATTCGATTCCATTGAATTCCATTCCATTCCATTCCATTCCATTGAATTCCGTTCCATTCCATTCCATTGCATTCCGTTCCATTCCGTTCCATTCCATTCCATTCCATTGAATTCCGCTCCATTCCTTTGAATTCCGTTCCATTCCGTTCCGTTCCGTTCCATTCCGTTCCTTTCCGTTCCATTCCATTCCATTCCATTCCATTCCATTCCATTCCATTCCATTCCATTCAATTCCATTCCATTCCATTCCATTCCATTCTACTCGGGTTGATTCCATTGTATTCCATTCCATTCCATTCAAATCCATTCCATTCCGTTCCATTCCCTTCCGTTCTACTCGGGTTCATTCCATTCCATTCCTTTCCGTTCCGTTCCGTTCCATTCCATTCTGTTCCATTCCGTTCCATTCCATTCCATTCCGTTCCATTCCGTTCTAATCGGGTTGATTCCGTTCCATTCCATTCCATTCCGTTCCGTTCCGTTCCGTTCCGTTCCGTTGCGTTCCGTTCCTTTCTACTCGGGTTGATTCCATTCTATTCCATTCCATTCCGTTCCATTCCGTTCCGTTCCGTTCCGTTCCGTTCCCTTCCGTTCTACTCTGGTTGATTCCATTCTATTCCATTCCATTCCATTCGATTCCATTCGATTCCATTCGATTCCATTCCATTCCATTCCATTCCATTCCATTGAAATCCATCCCATTCCATTCCATTCCATTCCATTCCATTCCATTCCATTGAATTCCATTGAATTCCATTCCATTTAATTCCATTCCATTCCATTCCATTCGATTCAATAGAATTCCATTCCACTCCATTCCATTCCATTCGATTCCATTGAATTCCATTCCATTCCATTCCATTCCATTGAATTCCGTTCCATTCCATTCCATTCCATTCCGTTCCATTCCGTTCCATTCCGTTCCATTCCATTGAATTCCGCTCCATTCCTTTGAATTCCGTTCCATTCCGTTCCGTTCCGTTCCGTTCCGTTCCGTTCCGTTCCATTCCATTCCATTCCATTCCATTCCATTCCATTCCATTCTACTCGGGTTGATTCCATTGTATTCCATTCCATTCCATTCAAATCCATTCCATTCCATTCCATTCCATTCCGTTCTACTCGGGTTCATTCCATTCCATTCCTTTCCGTTCCGTTCCGTTCCATTCCATTCTGTTCCATTCCGTTCCATTCCATTCCATTCCATTCCATTCCGTTCTAATCGGGTTGATTCCGTTCCATTCCATTCCATTCCGTTCCATTCCGTTCCGTTCCGTTCCGTTCCGTTCCGTTGCATTCCGTTCCGTTCTACTCGGGTTGATTCCATTCTATTCCATTCCATTCCATTCGATTCCATTCGATTCCATTCGATTCCATTCGATTCCATTCCATTCCATTCCATTGAATTCCATTCCATTCCATTCCATTCCATTCCATTCCATTCCATTGAATTCCATTGAATTCCACTCCATTTAATACCATTCCATTCCATTCCATTCGATTCCATTGAATTCCATTCCACTCCATTCCATTCCATTCGATTCCATTGAATTCCATTCCATTCCATTCCATTCCATTCCATTGAATTCCGTTCCATTCCATTCCATTCCATTCCGTTCCATTCCGTTCCATTCCGTTCCATTCCGTTCCATTCCATTGAATTCCGTTCCATTCCTTTGAATTCTGTTCCATTCCGTTCCATTCCGTTCCATTCCGTTCCGTTCCGTTCCATTCCATTCCATTCCATTCCATTCCATTCCATTCTTTTCCATTCCATTCCATTCCATTCTACTCGGGTTGATTTCATTGTATTCCATTCCATTCCATTCGAATCCATTCCATTCCATTCCATTCCATTCCATTCCATTCCATTCCGTTCTACTCGGGTTCATTCCATTCCATTCCTTTCCGTTCCGTTCCGTTCCATTCCATTCTGTTTCATTCCGTTCCATTCCATTCCATTCCGTTCCATTCCGTTCTAATCGTGTTGATACCATTCTATTCCATTCCATTCCGTTCTGCTCCGTTCCGTTCCGTTCCGTTCCGTTCCCTTCCGTTCTACTGGGGTTGATAACATTCTATTCCATTCCATTCCGTTCTGCTCCGTTCCGTTCCGTTCCGTTCCGTTCCCTTCCGTTCTACTGGGGTTGATACCATTCTATTCCATTCCATTCCATTCGATTCCATTCGATTCCATTCGATTCCATTCGATTCCATTCGATTCCATTCCATTCCATTCCATTCCATTCCATTCCATTCCATTGAATTCCGTTCCATTCCATTCCGTTCCGTTCCGTTCCGTTCCATTGCATTCCGTTCCATTCTACTCGGGTTGATTCCATTCTATTCCATTCCATTCCATTCCATTCCATTCGATTCCATTCGATTCCATTCGATTCCATTCCATTCCATTCCATTGAATTCCATTCCATTCCATTCCATTCCATTCCATTCCATTCCATTCCATTGAATTCCATTGAATTCCATTCCATTTAATTCCATTCCATTCCATTCAATTCGATTCCATTGAATTCCATTCCACTCCATTCCATTCCATTCGATTCCATTGAATTCCATTCCATTCCATTCCACTCCGTTCCATTCCGTTCCATTCCGTTCCTTTCCGTTCCATTCCATTGATTTCCGTTCCATTCCTTTGAATTCCGTTCCATTCCGTTCCGTTCCGTTCCATTCCGTTCCGTTCCGTTCCATTCCATTCCATTCCATTCCATTCCATTCCATTCCATTCCATTCCATTCCATTCTTCTCGGGTTGATTCCATTGTATTTCTTTCCATTCCATTCGAATCCATTCCATTCCATTCCATTCCATTCCATTCCGTTCTACTCGGGTTCATTCCATTCCATTCCTTTCCGTTCCGTTCCGTTCCATTCCTTTCTGTTCCATTCCGTTCCATTCCATTCCATTCCATTCCATTCCGTTCTAATCGGGTTGATTCCATTCTATTCCCTTCCATTCCGTTCCGTTCCGTTCCGTTCCGTTCCGTTCCCTTGCGTTCTACTGGGGTTGATTCCATTCTATTCCATTCCATTCCATTCGATTCCATTCGATTCCATTCGATTCCATTCGATTCCATTCGATTCCATTCGATTCCATTCGATTCCATTCCATTCCATTCCATTACATTCCTTTCCATTCCATTCCATTCCATTGAATTCCATTCCATTCCATACCATTCCATTGAATTCCGTTCCATTCCATTCCATTAAATTCCATTCCATTCCATTCCGTTCCATTCCATTCCATTCCATTGAATTAAATTCCATTGAATTCCATTTCATTCCATTCCATTGAATTCCATTCCATTGAATTCCATTCCATTCCATTCCATTCCATTCCATTCCATTGAATTCCATTCCGTTCCGTTCCGTTCCATTCCGTTCCGTTCCGTTCCATTCCATTCCGTTCCTTTCCATTGAATTCCGTTCCATTCCATTGAAATCCATTCCATTCCGTTCCATTCCATTGAATTCCGTTCCATTCCGTTCCATTCCGTTCCATTCCGTTCCATTCCGTTCTACTCTGGTTGACTCCATTCTATTCCATTCCATTCCATTCGATTCCATTCCATTCCATTCCATTCCATTCCATTCCATTCCGTTCTACTCGGGTTCATTCCATTCCATTCCGTTCCGTTCCGTTCCATTCCATTCCGTTCTGTTCCATTCCGTTACATTCAATTCCATTCCATTCCATTCCGTTCTACTCGGTTTGATTCCATTCTATTCCACTCCATTCCGTTCCGTTCCGTTCCGTTCCGTTCCATTCCGTTCCGTTCCACTTGGGTTGATTCCATTCTATTCCATTCCATTCCATTCGATTCCATTCGATTCCATTCGATTCCATTCGTTTCCATTCCATTCCATTCGATTCCATTCCATTCCATTCAATTCCATTGAATTCCATGCCATTCCATTCCATTCCATTCCATTCCATTCCATTCCATTGAATTCCATTGAATTCCTTTCCATTGAATTCCATTCCATTCCATTCCATTCCATTCCATTCCATTCCGTTAGATCCCATTCGATTCCTTTCGATTCCATTCGATTCCATTCTATTCCATTCCATTCCATTCCATTGAATTCCATTCCATTCCATTCCATTCCATTCCATTCCATTCCATTGAATTCCATTCCATTCCATTCCATTCCATTCCATTCCATTTCATTCCATAGAATTCCATTCCATTCCATTCCATTCCATTGAATTCCGTTCCATTCCATTCCGTTCCGTTCCGTTCCGTTCCGTTCCGTTGCGTTCCGTTCCGTTCTACTCGGGTTGATTCCATTCTATTCCATTCCATTCCATTAGATTCCATTCGATTCCATTCGATTCCGTTCGATTCCATTCCATTCCATTGAATTTCATTCCATTCCATTCCATTCCATTCCATTCCATTCCATTCCATTGAATTCCATTGAATTCCATTCCATTTAATTCCACTCCATTCCATTCCATTCGATTCCATTCCATTCCATTGAATTCCAATCCATTCCATTCCATTCCATTCCATTCCATTCCGTTCTACTCGGGTTGATTCCATTCTATTCCATTCCATTCCATTCGATTCCATTCCATTTCATTCCATTCCATTGAATTCCAATCCATTCCATTCCATTCCATTCCATTCCATTCCATTCCATTCCGTTCTACTCGGGTTGATTCCATTATATTCCATTCCATTCCATTCGATTCCATTCCATTCCAATCAATTCCATTCGATTCCATTCGATTCCATTCGATTCCATTCCATTCCATTCCATTGAATTCCATTCCATTCCATTCCATTCCATTCCATTGAATTCCATTTCCTTCCATTCCATTCCATTGAATTCCGTTCCATTCCATTCCATTCCGTTCCGTTCCGTTCCGTTCCGTTCCGTTCCGTTGCATTCCTTTCCGTTCTACTCGGGTTGATTCCATTCTATTCCATTCCATTCCATTCCATTCCATTCGATTCCATTCGATTCCATTCGATTCCATTCCATTCCATTCCATTGAAATCCATTCCATTCCATTCCATTCCATTCCATTCCATTACATTCCATTGAATTCCTTTGAATTCCATTCCATTTAATTCCATTCCATTCCATTCCATTCGATTCCATGGAATTCCATTCCACTCCATTCCATTCCATTCGATTCCATTGAATTCCATTCCATTCCATTCCATTCCATTGAATTCCGTTCCATTGCATTCCATTCCATTCCGTTCCATTCCGTTCCATTCCGTTCCATTCCTTTCCATTCCATTGAATTCCGTTCCATTCCTTTGAATTCCGTTCCATTCCGTTCCGTTCCGTTCCATTCCGTTCCGTTCCGTTCCATTCCGTTCCATTCCATTCCATTCCACTCCATTCCATTCCATTCCATTCCATTCTACTCGGGTTGATTCCGTTGTATTCCATTCCATTCCATTCGAATCCATTCCATTGCATTCCATTCCATTCCGTTCTACTCGGGTTCATTCCATTCCATTCTTTCCGTTCCGTTCCGTTCCATTCTATTCTGTTCCATTCCGTTCCATTCCATTCCATTCCATTCCATTCCGTTCTAATCGGGTTGATTCCATTCTATTCCATTCCATTCCGTTCCGTTCCATTCCGTTCCGTTCCCTTGCGTTCTACTGGGGTTGATTCCATTCTACTCCATTCCATTCCATTCGATTCCATTCGATTCCATTCGATTCCATTCCATTCCATTCCATTCCATTCCATTCCATTCCATTGCATTGAATTCCATTGCATTCCATTCCGTTCCGTTCCGTTCCGTTCCGTTCCGTTCCCTTCCGTTCCGTTGCGTTCCTTTCCGTTCTACTCGGGTGGATTCCATTCTATTCCATTCCATTCCATTCGATTCCATTCGATTCCATTCGATTCCACTCGATTCCATTCGATTCCTTTCCATTCCATTCCATTGAATTCCATTCCATTCCATTCCATTCCATTCCGTTCCATTCCGTTCCATTCCGTTCCATTCCGTTCCATTCCATTGAATTCCGTTCCATTCCTTTGAATTCTGTTCCATTCCGTTCCATTCCGTTCCATTCCGTTCCGTTCCGTTCCATTCCATTCCATTCCATTCCATTCCATTCCATTCTTTTCCATTCCATTCCATTCCATTCTACTCGGGTTGATTTCATTGTATTCCATTCCATTCCATTCGAATCCATTCCATTCCATTCCATTCCATTCCATTCCATTCCATTCCATTCCGTTCTACTCGGGTTCATTCCATTCCATTCCTTTCCGTTCCGTTCCGTTCCATTCCATTCTGTTTCATTCCGTTCCATTCCATTCCATTCCGTTCCATTCCGTTCTAATCGGGTTGATACCATTCTATTCCATTCCATTCCATTCGATTCCATTCCATTCCATTCCATTCCATTGAATTCCAATCCATTCCATTCCATTCCATTCCATTCCATTCCATTCCATTCCGTTCTACTCGGGTTGATTCCATTATATTCCATTCCATTCCATTCGATTCCATTCCATTCCAATCAATTCCATTCGATTCCATTCGATTCCATTCGATTCCATTCCATTCCATTCCATTGAATTCCATTCCATTCCATTCCATTCCATTCCATTGAATTCCATTTCATTCCATTCCATTCCATTGAATTCCGTTCCATTCCATTCCATTCCGTTCCGTTCCGTTCCGTTCCGTTCCGTTGCATTCCTTTCCGTTCTACTCGGGTTGATTCCATTCTATTCCATTCCATTCCATTCCATTCCATTCGATTCCATTCGATTCCATTCGATTCCATTCCATTCCATTCCATTGAAATCCATTCCATTCCATTCCATTCCATTCCATTCCATTCCATTCCATTACATTCCATTGAATTCCTTTGAATTCCATTCCATTTAATTCCATTCCATTCCATTCCATTCGATTCCATTGAATTCCATTCCACTCCATTCCATTCCATTCGATTCCATTGAATTCCATTCCATTCCATTCCATTCCATTGAATTCCGTTCCATTCCATTCCATTCCATTCCGTTCCATTCCGTTCCATTCCGTTCCATTCCTTTCCATTCCATTGAATTCCGTTCCATTCCTTTGAATTCCGTTCCATTCCGTTCCGTTCCGTTCCATTCTGTTCCGTTCCGTTCCATTCCGTTCCATTCCATTCCATTCCATTCCATTCCATTCCATTCCATTCCATTCCATTCTACTCGGGTTGATTCCATTGTATTCCATTCCATTCCATTCGAATCCATTCCATTGCATTCCATTCCATTCCGTTCTACTCGGGTTCATTCCATTCCATTCTTTCCGTTCCGTTCCGTTCCATTCCATTCTGTTCCATTCCGTTCCATTCCATTCCATTCCATTCTATTCCATTCCATTCCATTCTACTCGGGTTGATTCCATTGTATTCCATTCCATTCCATTCGAATCCATTCCATTCCATTCCATTCCATTCCGTTCTACTCGGGTTCATTCCATTCCATTCCTTTCCGTTCCGTTACGTTCCATTCCATTCTGTTCCATTCCGTTCCATTCCATTCCATTCCGCTCTAATCAGGTTGATACCATTCTATTAAATTCCATTCCGTTCCATTCCGTTCCGTTCCGTTCCGTTTCGTTCCGTTCCCTTCCGTTCTACTCGGGTTGATTCCATTCTATTCCATTCCATTCCATTCGATTCCATTCCATTCCATTCCATTGAAATCCATTCCATTGCATTCCATTCCATTCCTTTCCATTCCATTGAATTCCATTGAATTCCATTCCCTATAATTCCATTCCATTCCATTCCATTCGATTCCATTGAATTCCATTAGAATCCATTCCATTCCATTCCATTCCATTGAATTCCATTCCATTCCATTCCGTTCCATTGAATTCCGTTCCATTCCATTCCATTCCATTCCGTTCCATTCCGTTCCATTCCGTTCCATTCCGTTCCATTAAATTGAATTCCGCTCCATTCCTTTGAATTCCGTTCCATTCCGTTCCGTTCCGTTCCATTCCGTTCCGTTCCGTTCCATTCCATTCCATTCCATTCCATTCCATTCCATTCCATTCCATTCCATTCCATTCTACTCGGGTTGATTCCACTGTATTCCATTCCATTCCATTCAAATCCATTCCATTCCGTTCCATTCCCTTCCGTTCTACTCGGGTTCATTCCATTCCATTCCTTTCCGTTCCGTTCCGTTCCATTCCATTCTGTTCCATTCCGTTCCATTCCATTCCATTCCATTCCATTCCGTTCTAATCGGGTTGATTCCGTTCCATTCCATTCCATTCCGTTCCGTTCCGTTCCGTTCCGTTCCGTTCCGTTCCATTGCATTCCGTTCCGTTCTACTCGGGTTGATTCCATTCTATTCCATTCCATTCCATTCGATTCCTTTCGATTCCATTCGATTCCATTCGATTCCATTCCATTCCATTCCATTGAATTCCATTCCATTCCATTCCATTACATTCCATTCCATTCCATTCCATTCCATTGAATTCCATTGAATTCCACTCCATTTAATACCATTCCATTCCATTCCATTCGATTCCATTGAATTCCATTCCACTCCATTCCATTCCGTTCGATTCCATTGAATTCCATTCCATTCCATTCCATTCCATTGAATTCCGTTCCATTCCATTCCATTCCATTCCGTTCCATTCCGTTCCATTCCGTTCCATTCCGATCCATTCCATTGAATTCCGTTCCATTCCTTTGAATTCCGTTCCATTCCGTTCCATTCCGTTCCATTCCGTTCCGTTCCTTTCCGTTCCATTCCATTCCATTCCATTCCATTCCATTCCATTCTATTCCATTCCATTCCATTCCATTCTACTCGGGTTGATTTCATTGTATTCCATTCCATTCCATTCGAATCCATTGCATTCCATTCCATTCCATTCCATTCCATTCCTTTCCGTTCTACTCGGGTTCATTCCATTCCATTCCTTTCCGTTCCGTTCCGTTCCATTCCATTCTGTTTCATTCCGTTCCATTCCATTCCATTCCATTCCGTTCTAATCGGTTTGCTACCATTCTATTCCATTCCATTCCGTTCCGCTCCGTTCCGTTCCATTCTGTTCCGTTCCGTTCCCTTCCGTTCTACTGGGGTTGATTCCATTCTATTCCATTCCATTCCATTCGATTCCATTCGATTCCATTCGATTCCATTCCATTCCATTCCATTCCATTCCATTCCATTCCATTGAATTCCATTGAATTCCACTCCATTTAATACCATTCCATTCCATTCCATTCGATTCCATTGAATTCCATTCCACTCCATTCCATTCCATTCGATTCCATTGAATTCCATTCCATTCCATTCCATTCCACTGAATTCCGTTCCATTCCATTCCATTCCATTCCGTTCCATTCCGTTCCATTCCGTTCCATTCCGTTCCATTCCATTGAATTCCGTTCCATTCCTTTGAATTCCGTTCCATTCCGTTCCATTCCGTTCCATTCCGTTCCGTTCCATTCCATTCCATTCCATTCCATTCCATTCCATTCCATTCCATTCCATTCTACTCGGGTTGATTCCATTGTATTCCATTCCATTCCATTCGAATCCATTCCATTCCATTCCATTCCATTCCGTTCTACTCGGGTTCATTCCATTCCATTCCTTTCCGTTCCGTTACGTTCCATTCCATTCTGTTCCATTCCGTTCCATTCCATTCCATTCCATTCCATTCCGTTCTAATCGGGTTGATACCATTCTATTCCATTCCATTCCGTTCCGTTCCGTTCCGTTCCGTTCCGTTCCGTTCCCTTCCGTTCTACTCGGGTTTATTCCATTCTATTCCATTCCATTCCATTCGATTCCATTCGATTCCATTCGATTCCATTCCATTCCATTCCATTGAAATCCATTCCATTGCATTCCACTCCATTCCATTCCATTCCATTCCATTGAATTCCATTGAATTCCATTCCATTTTATTCCATTCCATTCCATTCCATTCGATTCCATTGAATTCCATTCCACTCCATTCCATTCCATTCGATTCCATTGAATTCCATTCCATTCCATTCCATTCCATTGAATTCCGTTCCATTCCATTCCATTGCATTCCGTTCCATTCCGTTCCATTCCATTCCATTCCATTGAATTCCGCTCCATTCCTTTGAATTCCGTTCCATTCCGTTCCGTTCCGTTCCATTCCGTTCCTTTCCGTTCCATTCCATTCCATTCCATTCCATTCCATTCCATTCCATTCCATTCCATTCAATTCCATTCCATTCCATTCCATTCCATTCTACTCGGGTTGATTCCATTGTATTCCATTCCATTCCATTCAAATCCATTCCATTCCGTTCCATTCCCTTCCGTTCTACTCGGGTTCATTCCATTCCATTCCTTTCCGTTCCGTTCCGTTCCATTCCATTCTGTTCCATTCCGTTCCATTCCATTCCATTCCATTCCATTCCGTTCTAATCGGGTTGATTCCGTTCCATTCCATTCCATTCCGTTCCGTTCCGTTCCGTTCCGTTCCGTTGCGTTCCGTTCCTTTCTACTCGGGTTGATTCCATTCTATTCCATTCCATTCCGTTCCATTCCGTTCCGTTCCGTTCCGTTCCGTTCCCTTCCGTTCTACTCTGGTTGATTCCATTCTATTCCATTCCATTCCATTCGATTCCATTCGATTCCATTCGATTCCATTCCATTCCATTCCATTCCATTCCATTGAAATCCATCCCATTCCATTCCATTCCATTCCATTCCATTCCATTCCATTGAATTCCATTGAATTCCATTCCATTTAATTCCATTCCATTCCATTCCATTCGATTCAATAGAATTCCATTCCACTCCATTCCATTCCATTCGATTCCATTGAATTCCATTCCATTCCATTCCATTCCATTGAATTCCGTTCCATTCCATTCCATTCCATTCCGTTCCATTCCGTTCCATTCCGTTCCATTCCATTGAATTCCGCTCCATTCCTTTGAATTCCGTTCCATTCCGTTCCGTTCCGTTCCATTCCGTTCCGTTCCGTTCCATTCCATTCCATTCCATTCCATTCCATTCCATTCCATTCTACTCGGGTTGATTCCATTGTATTCCATTCCATTCCATTCAAATCCATTCCATTCCATTCCATTCCATTCCGTTCTACTCGGGTTCATTCCATTCCATTCCTTTCCGTTCCGTTCCGTTCCATTCCATTCTGTTCCATTCCGTTCCATTCCATTCCATTCCATTCCATTCCGTTCTAATCGGGTTGATTCCGTTCCATTCCATTCCATTCCGTTCCATTCCGTTCCGTTCCGTTCCGTTCCGTTCCGTTGCATTCCGTTCCGTTCTACTCGGGTTGATTCCATTCTATTCCATTCCATTCCATTCGATTCCATTCGATTCCATTCGATTCCATTCGATTCCATTCCATTCCATTCCATTGAATTCCATTCCATTCCATTCCATTCCATTCCATTCCATTCCATTGAATTCCATTGAATTCCACTCCATTTAATACCATTCCATTCCATTCCATTCGATTCCATTGAATTCCATTCCACTCCATTCCATTCCATTCGATTCCATTGAATTCCATTCCATTCCATTCCATTCCATTCCATTGAATTCCGTTCCATTCCATTCCATTCCATTCCGTTCCATTCCGTTCCATTCCGTTCCATTCCGTTCCATTCCATTGAATTCCGTTCCATTCCTTTGAATTCTGTTCCATTCCGTTCCATTCCGTTCCATTCCGTTCCGTTCCGTTCCATTCCATTCCATTCCATTCCATTCCATTCCATTCTTTTCCATTCCATTCCATTCCATTCTACTCGGGTTGATTTCATTGTATTCCATTCCATTCCATTCGAATCCATTCCATTCCATTCCATTCCATTCCATTCCATTCCATTCCATTCCGTTCTACTCGGGTTCATTCCATTCCATTCCTTTCCGTTCCGTTCCGTTCCATTCCATTCTGTTTCATTCCGTTCCATTCCATTCCATTCCGTTCCATTCCGTTCTAATCGTGTTGATACCATTCTATTCCATTCCATTCCGTTCTGCTCCGTTCCGTTCCGTTCCGTTCCGTTCCCTTCCGTTCTACTGGGGTTGATAACATTCTATTCCATTCCATTCCGTTCTGCTCCGTTCCGTTCCGTTCCGTTCCGTTCCCTTCCGTTCTACTGGGGTTGATACCATTCTATTCCATTCCATTCCATTCGATTCCATTCGATTCCATTCGATTCCATTCGATTCCATTCCATTCCATTCCATTCCATTCCATTCCATTCCATTGAATTCCGTTCCATTCCATTCCGTTCCGTTCCGTTCCGTTCCATTGCATTCCGTTCCATTCTACTCGGGTTGATTCCATTCTATTCCATTCCATTCCATTCCATTCCATTCGATTCCATTCGATTCCATTCGATTCCATTCCATTCCATTCCATTGAATTCCATTCCATTCCATTCCATTCCATTCCATTCCATTCCATGGAATTCCATTGAATTCCATTCCATTTAATTCCATTCCATTCCATTCAATTCGATTCCATTGAATTCCATTCCACTCCATTCCATTCCATTCGATTCCATTGAATTCCATTCCATTCCATTCCACTCCGTTCCATTCCGTTCCATTCCGTTCCTTTCCGTTCCATTCCATTGATTTCCGTTCCATTCCTTTGAATTCGGTTCCATTCCGTTCCGTTCCGTTCCATTCCGTTCCGTTCCGTTCCATTCCATTCCATTCCATTCCATTCCATTCCATTCCATTCCATTCCATTCCATTCTTCTCGGGTTGATTCCATTGTATTTCTTTCCATTCCATTCGAATCCATTCCATTCCATTCCATTCCATTCCATTCCGTTCTACTCGGGTTCATTCCATTCCATTCCTTTCCGTTCCGTTCCGTTCCATTCCATTCTGTTCCATTCCGTTCCATTCCATTCCATTCCATTCCATTCCGTTCTAATCGGGTTGATTCCATTCTATTCCCTTCCATTCCGTTCCGTTCCGTTCCGTTCCGTTCCCTTGCGTTCTACTGGGGTTGATTCCATTCTATTCCATTCCATTCCATTCGATTCCATTCGATTCCATTCGATTCCATTCGATTCCATTCGATTCCATTCGATTCCATTCCATTCCATTCCATTACATTCCTTTCCATTCCATTCCATTCCATTGAATTCCATTCCATTCCATACCATTCCATTGAATTCCGTTCCATTCCATTCCATTAAATTCCATTCCATTCCATTCCGTTCCATTCCATTCCATTCCATTGAATTAAATTCCATTGAATTCCATTTCATTCCATTCCACTGAATTCCATTCCATTGAATTCCATTCCATTCCATTCCATTCCATTCCATTCCATTGAATTCCATTCCGTTCCGTTCCGTTCCATTCCGTTCCGTTCCGTTCCATTCCATTCCGTTCCTTTCCATTGAATTCCGTTCCATTCCATTGAAATCCATTCCATTCCGTTCCATTCCATTGAATTCCGTTCCATTCCGTTCCATTCCGTTCCATTCCGTTCCATTCCGTTCTACTCTGGTTGACTCCATTCTATTCCATTCCATTCCATTCGATTCCATTCCATTCCATTCCATTCCATTCCATTCCATTCCATTCCGTTCTACTCGGGTTCATTCCAATCCATTCCGTTCCGTTCCGTTCCATTCCATTCCGTTCTGTTCCATTCCGTTACATTCAATTCCATTCCATTCCATTCCGTTCTACTCGGTTTGATTCCATTCTATTCCACTCCATTCCGTTCCGTTCCGTTCCGTTCCGTTCCATTCCGTTCCGTTCCACTTGGGTTGATTCCATTCTATTCCATTCCATTCCATTCGATTCCATTCGATTCCATTCGATTCCATTCGTTTCCATTCCATTCCATTCGATTCCATTCCATTCCATTCAATTCCATTGAATTCCATGCCATTCCATTCCATTCCATTCCATTCCATTCCATTCCATTGAATTCCATTGAATTCCTTTCCATTGAATTCCATTCCATTCCATTCCATTCCATTCCATTCCATTCCGTTAGATCCCATTCGATTCCTTTCGATTCCATTCGATTCCATTCTATTCCATTCCATTCCATTCCATTGAATTCCATTCCATTCCATTCCATTCCATTCCATTCCATTCCATTGAATTCCATTCCATTCCATTCCATTCCATTCCATTCCATTCCATTTCATTCCATAGAATTCCATTCCATTCCATTCCATTCCATTGAATTCCGTTCCATTCCATTCCGTTCCGTTCCGTTCCGTTCCGTTCCGTTGCGTTCCGTTCCGTTCTACTCGGGTTGATTCCATTCTATTCCATTCCATTCCATTAGATTCCATTCGATTCCATTCGATTCCGTTCGATTCCATTCCATTCCATTGAATTTCATTCCATTCCATTCCATTCCATTCCATTCCATTCCATTCCATTGAATTCCATTGAATTCCATTCCATTTAATTCCACTCCATTCCATTCCATTCGATTCCATTCCATTCCATTGAATTCCAATCCATTCCATTCCATTCCATTCCATTCCATTCCGTTCTACTCGGGTTGATTCCATTCTATTCCATTCCATTCCATTCGATTCCATTCCATTTCATTCCATTCCATTGAATTCCAATCCATTCCATTCCATTCCATTCCATTCCATTCCATTCCATTCCGTTCTACTCGGGTTGATTCCATTATATTCCATTCCATTCCATTCGATTCCATTCCATTCCAATCAATTCCATTCGATTCCATTCGATTCCATTCGATTCCATTCCATTCCATTCCATTGAATTCCATTCCATTCCATTCCATTCCATTCCATTGAATTCCATTTCCTTCCATTCCATTCCATTGAATTCCGTTCCATTCCATTCCATTCCGTTCCGTTCCATTCCGTTCCGTTCCGTTCCGTTGCATTCCTTTCCGTTCTACTCGGGTTGATTCCATTCTATTCCATTCCATTCCATTCCATTCCATTCGATTCCATTCGATTCCATTCGATTCCATTCCATTCCATTCCATTGAAATCCATTCCATTCCATTCCATTCCATTCCATTCCATTACATTCCATTGAATTCCTTTGAATTCCATTCCATTTAATTCCATTCCATTCCATTCCATTCGATTCCATTGAATTCCATTCCACTCCATTCCATTCCATTCGATTCCATTGAATTCCATTCCATTCCATTCCATTCCATTGAATTCCGTTCCATTCCATTCCATTCCATTCCGTTCCATTCCGTTCCATTCCGTTCCATTCCTTTCCATTCCATTGAATTCCGTTCCATTCCTTTGAATTCCGTTCCATTCCGTTCCGTTCCGTTCCATTCCGTTCCGTTCCGTTCCATTCCGTTCCATTCCATTCCATTCCACTCCATTCCATTCCATTCCATTCCATTCTACTCGGGTTGATTCCATTGTAATCCATTCCATTCCATTCGAATCCATTCCATTGCATTCCATTCCATTCCGTTCTACTCGGGTTCATTCCATTCCATTCTTTCCGTTCCGTTCCGTTCCATTCCATTCTGTTCCATTCCGTTCCATTCCATTCCATTCCATTCCATTCCGTTCTAATCGGGTTGATTCCATTCTATTCCATTCCATTCCGTTCCGTTCCATTCCGTTCCGTTCCCTTGCGTTCTACTGGGGTTGATTCCATTCTACTCCATTCCATTCCATTCGATTCCATTCGATTCCATTCGATTCCATTCCATTCCATTCCATTCCATTCCATTCCATTCCATTCCATTGCATTGAATTCCATTGCATTCCATTCCGTTCCGTTCCGTTCCGTTCCGTTCCGTTCCCTTCCGTTCCGTTGCGTTCCTTTCCGTTCTACTCGGGTGGATTCCATTCTATTCCATTCCATTCCATTCGATTCCATTCGATTCCATTCGATTCCACTCGATTCCATTCGATTCCTTTCCATTCCATTCCATTGAATTCCATTCCATTCCATTCCATTCCATTCCATTCCATTCCATTCCATTCCATTCCATTGAATTCCATTCCATTCCATTCCATTCCATTCCATTCCATTCCATTCCATTCCGTTGAATTCCATTACACTCCATTACATTCCATTGAATTCCGTTCCATTCCATTCCATTCCGTTCCGTTCCGTTCCGTTCCGTTCCGTTCCGTTGCATTCCGTTCCGTTCTACTCGGGTTGATTCCATTCTATTCCATTCCATTCCATTCGATTCCATTCGATTCCATTCGATTCCATTCGATTCCATTCCATTGAATTCCATTCCTTTCGATTCCATTCGATTCCATTCAATTCCATTCCATTCCATTCCATTGAATTCCATTCCATTCCATTCCATTCCATTCCATTCTATTCCATTCCATTCCATTCCATTGAATTCCATTGAATTCCATTCCATTTATTTCCATTCCATTCCATTCCTCTCGATTCCATTGAATTCCATTCCACTCCATTCCATTCCATTCGATTCCATTGAATTCCATTCCGTTCCATTCCATTCCACAGAATTCCGTTCCATTCCATTCCATTCCATTCCGTTCCATTCCGTTCCATTCCGTTCCATTCCGTTCCATTCCATTGAATTCCGTTCCATTCCTTTGAATTCCGTTCCATTCCGTTCCGTTCTGTTCCATTCCGTTCCGTTCCGTTCCATTCCATTCCATTCCATTCCATTCCTTTCCATTCCATTCTATTCCATTCCATTCTACTCGGGTTGATTCCATTGTATTCCATTCCATTCCATTCGAATCCATTCCATTCCGTTCTACTCGGGTTCATTCCATTCCATTCCTTTCCGTTCCGTTCCGTTCCATTCCACTCTGTTCCATTCCGTTCCATTCCAATTCATTCCATTCCATTCCGTTCTAATCGGGTTGATACCATTCTATTCCATTCCATTCCGTTCCGTTCCGTTCCGTTCCCTTCCGTTCTACTGGGGTTGATTCCATTCTATTCCATTCCATTCCGTTCGATTCCATTCGATTCCATTCGATTCCATTCGATTCCATTCCATTCCATTCCATTCCATTCCATTCCATTCCATTCCATTCCATTGATTTCCGTTCCATTCCATTCCGTTCCGTTCCGTTCCGTTCCGTTGCGTTCCGTTCCGTTCTACTCGGGTTGATTCCATTCGATTCCATTCGATTCCATTCGATTCCATTCGATTCCATTCGATTCCATTCGATTCCATTCCTTTCCATTCCATTCCATTCCATTGAATTCCATTCCATTCCATTCCATTCCATTCCATTCCATTGAATTCCATTCCGTTCCATTCCATTCCATTCCATTGAATTCCATTCCATTCAATTCCATTCCATTCCATTCCATTCCATTCCATTCCATTGAATTCCATTGAATTCCATTTCATTGAATTCCATTGAATTCCATTCCTTTGAATTCCATTCCATTCCGTTCCGTTCCGTTCCGTTCCGTTCCGCTCTACTCTTGTTGATTCCATTCTATTCCATTCCATTCCATTCGATTCCATTCGATTCCATTCGATTACATTCGATTCCATTCCATTCCATTCCATTCCACTCCATTCCATTCCACTCCACTCCACTCCACTCCACTCCACTCCAATCCACTCCACTCCACTCCATTCCATTCCATTCCATTCCATTGAATTCCATTGAATTCCATTGAATTCCATTCCATTCCATTCCATTTCATTCCATTCGATTCCGTTCTACTCGGTTTGATTCCATTCTATTCCATTCCTTTTCATTCGATTCCATTCGATTCCATTCGATTCCATTCGATTCCATTCCATTCCATTCCATTCTATTCCATTGAATTCCATTCCATTCCATTCCTTTCCATTCCATTCCATTCCATTGAATTCCATTCCATTCCATTCCATTCCATTCCTTTCCATTCCATTCCATTCCATTGAATTCCATTCCATTCCATTCCATTCCATTCCATTCCATTGAATTCCATTTCATTCCATTCCATTCCATTGAATTCCGTTACATTCCATTCCATTCCGTTCCGTTCCGTTCCGTTCCGTTCCGTTCCGTTGCATTCCGTTCCGTTCTACTCGGGTTGATTCCATTCTATTCCATTCCATTCCATTCCATTCCATTCCATTCCACTCGGGTTGATCATAACATTCCGTTCCGCTTCGTTCCTTTCCGTTCCGTTCCGTTCCGTTCTACTCGGGTTGATTCCATTCTATTCCATTCCATTCCATTCCATTGAATTCCATTGAATTCCATTCCATTGAATTCCATTCCATTCAATTCCATTGAATTCCATTCCATTCCATTCCATTCCATTCCATTCCATTCCATTCCATTCCATTGAATTCCATTCCATTCCATTCCATTCCATTCCATTCCATTCCATTGAATTCCATTTCATTCCATTCCATTCCATTGAATTCCGTTCCATTCCATTCCGTTCCGTTCCGTTCCGTTCCGTTCCGTTCCGTTCCATTCCGTTCCGTTCCACTTGGGTTGATTCCATTCTATTCCATTCCATTCCATTCGATTCCATTCGATTCCAGTCGATTCCATTCGTTTCCATTCCATTCCATTCGATTCCATTCCATTCCATTCAATTCCATTGAATTCCATGCCATTCCATTCCATTCCATTCCATTCCATTCCATTGAATTCCATTGAATTCCTTTCCATTGAATTCCATTCCATTCCATTCCATTCCATTAGATCCCATTCGATTCCTTTCGATTCCATTCGATTCCATTCTATTCCATTCCATTCCATTCCATTGAATTCCATTCCATTCCATTCCATTCCATTCCATTCCATTGAATTCCATTCCATTCCATTCCATTCCATTCCATTCCATTCCATTTCATTCCATAGAATTCCATTCCATTCCATTCCATTCCATTGAAATCCGTTCCATTCCATTCCGTTCCGTTCCGTTCCGTTCCGTTCCGTTGCGTTCCGTTCCGTTCTACTCGGGTTGATTCCATTCTATTCCATTCCATTCCATTAGATTCCATTCGATTCCATTCGATTCCATTCGATTCCATTCGATTCCATTCCATTCCATAGAATTTCATTCCATTCCATTCCATTCCATTCCATTCCATTCCATTGAATTCCATTGAATTCCATTCCATTTAATTCCATTCCATTCCATTCCATTCGATTCCATTCCATTCCATTGAATTCCAATCCATTCCATTCCATTCCATTCCATTGGATTCCATTCCATTCCGTTCTACTCGGGTTGATTCCATTCTATTCCATTCCATTCCATTCGATTCCATTCCATTTCATTCCATCCCATTGAATTCCAATCCATTCCATTCCATTCCATTCCATTCCATTCCATTCCATTCCATTCCGTTCTACTCGGGTTGATTCCATTATATTCCATTCCATTCCATTCGATTCCATTCCATTCCAATCAATTCCATTCGATTCCATTCGATTCCATTCCATTCCATCCCATTCCATTCCATTCCATTCCATTCCGTTCTACTCGGGTTGATTCCATTCTATTCCATTCCATTCCATTCGATCCCATTTGATTCCATTCGATTCCATTCAATTCCATTCGATTCCATTCCATTCCACTCCATTCCATTCCATTGAATTCCATTCCATTCCATTCCATTACATTCCATTCCATTCCATGGAATTCCATTCCATTCCATTCCATTCCATTCCATTCCATAGAATTCCATTCCATTCCATTCCATTCCACTGAATTCCATTCCATTCCATTCCATTCCGTTCCGTTCCGTTCCGTTGCGTTCCGTTCCATTCCGTTGTGTTCCGTTCCATTCTACTCGGGTTGATTCCATTCTATTCCATTCCATTCCAATCCATTCCATTCCATTCCATTGAATTCCATTCCATTCCATTCCATTCCATTCCATTCCATTCCATTCCATTCCATTCCATTCCATTCCATTGAATTCCATTCCATTCCATTCCATTCCATTCCATTCCATTCCATTGAATTCCATTCCATTCCATTCCATTCCATGGAATTCCGTTCCATTCCATTCCATTCCGTTCCGTTCCGTCCCGTTACGTTCCGTTCCGTTGCGTTCCGTTCCGTTCTACTCGGGTTGATTCCATTCTATTCCATTCCATTCCATTCGATTCCATTCGATTCCATTCGATTCCACTCCATTCCATTCCATAGAATTCCATTCCATTCCATTCCATTCCATTGAATTCCATTCCATTCCATTCCATTCCATTGAATTCCATTCCATTCCATTCCATTCCATTGAATTCCATTCCATTCCATTCCATTCCATTCCATTCCATTCCATTGAATTCCATTCCATTCCATTCCATTCCATTCCATTCCATTCCATTCCATTCCATTCCATTCCATTCCATTCCATTTCATTCCAGTCCAATCCATTCGATTCCATTCCATTCCATTCCATTTCATTGCATTCCATTCCATTCCATTCCATTCCATTCCATTCCATTCCATTCCATTCCATTCCATTCCATTCCGTTCTACTCAGGTTGATTCCATTCTATTCCATTCCATTCCATTCCATTCCATTCCATTCCATTCCATTCGATTCCATTCCATTCCATTCCATTGAATTCCATTCCATTCCTTTCCATTCCATGGAATTCCATTCCATTCCATTCCATTCCATTCCATTCCATTCCATTGAATTCCATTCCATTCCATTCCATTCCATTCCATTGAATTCCATTCCGTTCCATTCCATTCCATTGAATTCCATTCCATTCCATTCCATTCCATTCCATTCCATTCCATTCCATTGAATTCCATTCCATTCCATTCCATTCCATTCCATTCCATTCCATCCCATTCCATTCCATTCCATTCCATTCCGTTCTACTCGGGTTGATTCCATTCTATTCCATTCCATTCCATTCGATCCCATTTGATTCCATTCGATTCCATTCAATTCCATTCGATTCCATTCCATTCCACTCCATTCCATTCCATTGAATTCCATTCCATTCCATTCCATTCCATTCCATTCCATTCCATTCCATTCCATTCCATTGAATTCCATTCCATTCCATTCCATTCCATTCCATTCCATTCCATTGAATTCCATTCCATTCCATTCCATTCAATTGAATTCCGTTCCATTCCATTCCATTCCGTTCCGTACCGTCCCGTTCCGTTCCGTTCCGTTGCGTTCCGTTCCGTTCTACTCGGGTTGATTAAATTCTATTCCATTCCATTCTATTCGATTCCATTCGATTCCAATCGATTCCATTCGATTCCATTCGATTCCATTGAATTCCATTCCATTCCATTCCATTCCATTGAATTCCGTTGCATTATATTCCATTCCGTTCCGTCCCGTCCCGTTCCGTTCCGTTCCGTTCCGTTGCGTGCCGTTCCGTTCTACTCGGGTTGATTCCATTCCATTCCATTCCATTCCATTCCATTCCATTCCATTCCATTCCATTCCATTGAATTCCATTCCATTCCATTCCATTCCATTCCATTCCATTCCATTCCGTTCTACTCGGGTTGATTCCATTCTATTCCATTCCATTCCATTCGATCTCATTCGACTCCATTCGATTCCATTCGATTCCACTCCATTCCATTCCATTGAATTCCATTCCATTCCATTCCATTCCATTCCATTCCATAGAATTCCATTCCATTCCATTCCATTCCATTCCATTCCATTCCATTCCATTCCATTCCATTGAATTCCATTCCATTCCATTCCATTCCATTGAATTCCGTTCCATTCCATTCCATTCCATTCCATTCCATTCCATTGAATTCCATTCCATTCCATTCCATAGAATTCCGTTCCATTCCATTCCATTCCATTCCATTCCATTCCATTCCATTCCATTCCATGGAATTCCATTCCATTCCATTCCATTCCTTTCCATTGAATTCCATTCTGTTCCATTCCATTCCTTTGAATTCCGTTCCATTCCATTCCATTCCGTTCCTTTCCGTTCCGTTCCGTTCCGTTCCGTTCCGTTGCGTTCCGCTCCGTTCTACTCGGGTTGATTCCATTCTATTCCATTCCATTCCATTCGATCCCATTCGATTCCATTCGATTCCATTCGATTCCATTCGATTCCACTCCATTCCATTCCATAGAATTCCATTCCATTCCATTCCATTTGAATTCCATTCCTTTCCATTCCATTCCATTCTATTCCATTCCATCCCATTCCATTCCATTCCATTCCATCCTACTCGGGTTGATTGCATTCTATTCCATTCCATTCCATTCGATTCCATTCGATTCCATTCGATTCCATTCGATTCCATTCGATTCCATTCGATTCCATTCCATTCCATTCCATTCCATTCCATTCCATTCCATTCCATTGAATTCCATTCCATTCCATTCCATTCCATTCCATTGAATTCCATTCCATTCCATTCCATTCCATTCCATTCCATTCCATTGAATTCCATTCCGTTCCATTTCATTCCATTGAATTCCATTCCATTCCATTCCATTCCATTCCATTCCATTCCATCCCATTCAATTCCATTCCATTCCATTCCATTCCATTCCATCCCATTCCATTCCATTCCATTCCATTCCGTTCTACTCGGGTTGATTCCATTCTATTCCATTCCATTCCATTCGATCCCATTTGATTCCATTCGATTCCATTCAATTCCATTCGATTCCATTCCATTCCACTCCATTCCATTCCATTGAATTCCATTCCATTCCATTCCATTACATTCCATTCCATTCCATGGAATTCCATTCCATTCCATTCCATTCCATTCCATAGAATTCCATTCCATTCCATTCCATTCCACTGAATTCCATTCCATTCCATTCCATTCCGTTCCGTTCCGTTCCGTTGCGTTCCGTTCCGTTCCGTTGTGTTCCGTTCCGTTCTACTCGGGTTGATTCCATTCTATTCCATTCCATTCCAATCCATTCCATTCCATTCCATTGAATTCCATTCAATTCCATTCCATTCCATTCCATTCCATTCCATTCCATTCCATTGAATTCCATTCCATTCCATTCCATTCCATTCCATTCCATTCCATTCCATTGAATTCCATTCCATTCCATTCCATTCCATGGAATTCCGTTCCATTCCATTCCATTCCGTTCCGTTCCGTCCCGTTCCGTTCCGTTCCGTTCCGTTGCGTTCCGTTCCGTTCTACTCGGGTTGATTCCATTCTATTCCATTCCATTCCATTCGATTCCATTCGATTCCATTCGATTCCACTCCATTCCATTCCATAGAATTCCATTCCATTCCATTCCATTCCATTGAATTCCATTCCATTCCATTCCATTCCATTGAATTCCATTCCATTCCATTCCATTCCATTGAATTCCATTCCATTCCATTCCATTCCATTCCATTCCATTGAATTCCATTCCATTCCATTCCATTCCATTCCATTGAATTCCATTCCGTTCCATTCCATTCCATTGAATTCCATTCCATTCCATTCCATTCCATTCCATTCCATTCCATTCCATTCCATTGAATTCCATTCCATTCCATTGCATTCCATTCCATTCCATTCCATCCCATTCCATTCCATTCCATTCCATTCCGTTCTACTCGGGTTGATTCCATTCTATTCCATTCCATTCCATTCGATCCCATTTGATTCCATTCGATTCCATTCAATTCCATTCGATTCCATTCCATTCCACTCCATTCCATTCCATTGAATTCCATTCCATTCCATTCCATTCCATTCCATTCCATTCCATGGAATTCCATTCGATTCCATTCCATTCCATTCCATGGAATTCCATTCGATTCCATTCCATTCCATTCCATAGAATTCCATTCCATTCCATTCCATTCCACTGAATTCCGTTCCATTCCATTCCATTCCGTTTCGTTCCGTTCCGTTCCGTTCCGTTGCGTTCCGTTCCGTTACGTTGTGTTCCGTTCCGTTCTACTCGGGTTGATTCCATTCTATTCCATTCCATTCCAATCCATTCCATTCCATTCCATTGAATTCCATTCCATTCCATTCCATTCCATTCCATTCCATTCCATTCCATTCCATTCCATTGAATTCCATTCCATTCCATTCCATTCCATTCCATTCCATTGAATTCCATTCCATTCCATTCCATTCCATGGAATTCCGTTCCATTCCATTCCATTCCGTTCCGTTCCGTCCCGTTCCGTTCCGTTCCGTTCCGTTGCGTTCCGTTCCGTTCTACTCGGGTTGATTCCATTCTATTCCATTCCATTCCATTCGATTCCATTCGATTCCATTCGATTCCACTCCATTCCATTCCATAGAATTCCATTCCATTCCATTCCATTCCATTGAATTCCATTCCATTCCATTCCATTCCATTGAATTCCATTCCATTCCATTCCATTCCATTCCATTCCATTCCATTCCATTCCATTCTACTGGTGTCCATTCCATTCCATTCCATTCCATTCCATTCCATTCCATTCCTTTCCATTCCATTGCATTCCATTGCATTCCATTCCATTCCATTCCATTCCATTCCATTCCACTCCACTCCACTCCACTCCACTCCATTCCACTCCACTCCACTCCGGTACATTCCATTCCATTCCATTCCATTCCATTCCATTCCATTCCATTCCGTGCTTCTCGGGTACATTCCGTTCCGTTCCATTCCATTCCATTCCATTCCATTCCGTTCCAGTGCACTCTACTCCACTCCACTCCACTCCACTCCACTCCGGTACATTCCATTCCATTCCATTCCATTCCATTTCCATTCCCATTCCATTTCCATTCCCGTTCCATTTCCATTCCCGTTTCTTTTCCATTCCCGTTCCATTTCCATTCCAGTTCCATTACCATTCCCGTTCCATTTCCATTCCCGATCCATTTCCATTCCCGTTCCTTTTCCATTCCCGTTCCATTTCCATTCCCGTTCCGTTACCATTCCCGTTCCATTTCCGTTCCCGTTCCGTTTCCGTTCCCGTTCCATTTCCGTTCTCGTTCCGTTTCCGTTCCCGTTCCATTTCCATTCCCGTTCCATTTCCGTTCCCGTTCCATTTCCATTCCCGTTCCATTTCCATTCCCTTTCCATTTCCATTTCATTCCATTCCGTTCTGCTCGGGTACATTCCATTCCATTCCATTGCATTCCATTCCGTTCTGCTCCTGTCCATTCCATTCCATTCCATTCCGTTCCATTCCGTTCTACTCGGGTAGATTCCATTCCATTCCATTCCATTCCATTCCATTCCATTCCATTCCATTCCATTCCATTCCATTCTACTGGTGTCCATTCCATTCCATTCCATTCCATTCCATTCCATTCCATTCCATTCCATTGCATTCCATTCCATTCCATTCCATTCCATTCCGTTCCGTTCTACTCGGTTACATTCCATTCAATTCCATTCCATTACGTTCTACTCGGGTAGATTCCATTCCATTCCATTCCATTCCTTTCCATTCCATTGCATTCCATTGCATTGCATTGCACTCAATTCCATTCCATTCCATTCCAATCCATTCCATTCCATTCCATTCCATTCCATTCCGTTCCGTTCAACTCGGTTACATTCCATTCAATTACATTCCATTCCGTTCTACTCGGTTACATTCCATTCCATTCCATTCCATTCCATTCCAATCCATTCCATTCCATTCCATTCCGTTCTACTCGGGTACATTCCATTCCATTCCATTCCATTCCATTCCATTCCATTCCATTCCGTTCTACTTTGGTACATTCCATTCCATTCCATTCCATTCCATTCCATTCCATTCCATTCCATTCCGTTCTACTCGGGTTGATTCCATTCTATTCCATTCCATTCCATTCCATTCCATTCCATTCCATTCCATTCCATTCCATGGAATTCCATTCCATTCCATTCCATTCCATGGAATTCCATTCCATTCCATTCCATTCCATTCCATTCCATTCCATTCCATTGAATTCCATTCCATTCCATTCCATTCCATTCCATTCCATTCCATTGAATTCCATTCCATTCCATTCCATTCCATTCCATTGAATTCCATTCCGTTCCATTTCATTCCATTGAATTCCATTCCATTCCATTCCATTCCATTCCATTCCATTCCATTCCATTCCATCCCATTCAATTCCATTCCATTCCATTCCATTCCATTCCATCCCATTCCATTCCATTCCATTCCATTCCGTTCTACTCGGGTTGATTCCATTCTATTCCATTCCATTCCATTCGATCCCATTTGATTCCATTCGATTCCATTCAATTCCATTCGATTCCATTCCATTCCACTCCATTCCATTCCATTGAATTCCATTCCATTCCATTCCATTACATTCCATTCCATTCCATGGAATTCCATTCCATTCCATTCCATTCCATTCCATAGAATTCCATTCCATTCCATTCCATTCCATTCCACTGAATTCCATTCCATTCCATTCCATTCCGTTCCGTTCCGTTCCGTTGCGTTCCGTTCCGTTCCGTTGTGTTCCGTTCCGTTCTACTCGGGTTGATTCCATTCTATTCCATTCCATTCCAATCCATTCCATTCCATTCCATTGAATTCCATTCCATTCCATTCCATTCCATTCCATTCCATTCCATTCCATTCCATTCCATTCCATTGAATTCCATTCCATTCCATTCCATTCCATTCCATTCCATTCCATTCCATTCCATTCCATTCCATTCCATTGAATTCCATTCCATTCCATTCCATTCCATTCCATTCCATTCCATTGAATTCCATTCCATTCCATTCCATTCCATGGAATTCCGTTCCATTCCATTCCATTCCGTTCCGTTCCGTCCCGTTCCGTTCCGTTCCGTTCCGTTGCGTTCCGTTCCGTTCTACTCGGGTTGATTCCATTCTATTCCATTCCATTCCATTCGATTCCATTCGATTCCATTCGATTCCACTCCATTCCATTCCATAGAATTCCATTCCATTCCATTCCATTCCATGGAATTCCATTCCATTCCATTCCATTCCATTGAATTCCATTCCATTCCATTCCATTCCATTGAATTCCATTGCATTCCATTCCATTCCATTCCATTCCATTCCATTGAATTCCATTCCATTCCATTCCATTCCATGGAATTCCGTTCCATTCCATTCCATTCCGTTCCTTTCCGTCCCGTTCCGTTCCGTTCCGTTCCGTTGCATTCCGTTCCGTTCTACTCGGGTTGATTCCATTCTATTCCATTCCATTCCATTCCATTCCATTCGATTCCATTCGATTCCACTCCATTCCATTCCATAGAATTCCATTCCATTCCATTCCATTCCATTGAATTCCATTCCATTCCATTCCATTCCATTCCATTCCATTCCATTCTACTGGTGTCCATTCCATTCCATTCCATTCCATTCCATTCCATTCCATTCCATTCCATTCCTTTCCATTCCATTGCATTCCATTGCATTCCATTCCATTCCATTCCATTCCATTCCATTCCATTCCATTCCACTACACTCCACTCCACTCCACTCCATTCCACTCCACTCCACTCCGGTACATTCCATTCCATTCCATTCCATTCCATTCCAATCCATTCCGTGCTTCTCGGGTACATTCCTTTCCGTTCCATTCCATTCCATTCCATTCCATTCCGTTCCAGTGCACTCTACTCCACTCCACTCCACTCCACTCCACTCCGGTACATTCCATTCCATTCCATTCCATTCCATTCCATTCCATTCCATTTCCATTCCCATTCCATTTCCATTCCCGTTCCATTTCCATTCCCGTTTCTTTCCCATTCCCGATCCATTTCCATTCCAGTTCCATTACCATTCCCGTTCCATTTCCATTCCCGATCCATTTCCATTCCCGTTCCTTTTCCATTCCCGTTCCATTTCCATTCCCGTTCCGTTACCATTCCCGTTCCATTTCCGTTCCCGTTCCGTTTCCGTTCCCGTTCCATTTCCGTTCTCGTTCCGTTTCCGTTCCCGTTCCATTTCCATTCCCGTTCCATTTCCGTTCCCGTTCCATTTCCATTCCCGTTCCATTTCCGTTCCCGTTCCATTTCCATTCCCGTTCTATTTCCATTCCCTTTCCATTTCCATTTCATTCCATTCCGTTCTGCTCGGGTACATTCCATTCCATTCCATTGCATTCCATTCCGTTCTGCTCCTGTCCATTCCATTCCATTCCATTCCGTTCCATTCCGTTCTACTCGGGTAGATTCCATTCCATTCCATTCCATTCCATTCCATTCCATTCCATTCCATTCCATTCCATTCCATTCCATTCCATTCTACTGGTGTCCATTCCATTCCATTCCATTCCATTCCATTCCATTCCATTCCATTCAATTCCATTCCATTCCGTTCTACTCGGGTAGATTCCATTCCATTCCATTCCATTCCATTCCTTTCCATTCCATTGCATTCCATTGCATTGCATTGCACTCAATTCCATTCCATTCCATTCCATTCCATTCCATTCCATTCCATTCCATTCCGTTCCGTTCAACTCGGTTACATTCCATTCAATTACATTCCATTCCGTTCTACTCGGTTACATTCCATTCCATTCCATTCCATTCCATTCCAATCCATTCCATTCCATTCCATTCCGTTCTACTCGGGTACATTCCATTCCATTCCATTCCATTCAATTCCATTCCATTCCATTCCATTCCGTTCTACTTTGGTACATTCCATTCCATTCCATTCCATTCCATTCCATTCTATTCCATTACATTCCATTCCATTCCATTCCGTTCTACTCGGGTTGATTCCATTCTATTCCATTCCATTCCATTCCATTCCATTCCATTCCAATCGATTCCATTCCATTCCATTCCATTGAATTCCATTCCATTACATTCCATTCCTTGGAATTCCATTCCATTCCATTCCATTCCATTCCATTCCATTCCATTGAATTCCATTCCATTCCATTGAATTCCATTCCATTCCATTCCATTCCATTGAATTCCGTTCCATTCCATTCCATTCCATTCCATTCCATTCCATTGAATTCCATTCCATTCCATTCCATAGAATTCCGTTCCATTCCATTCCATTCCATTCCATTCCATTCCATTCCATGGAATTCCATTCCATTCCATTCCATTCCATTCCATGGAATTCCATTCCATTCCATTCCATTCCATTCCATGGAATTCCATTCCATTCCATTCCATTCCTTTCCATTGAATTCCATTCTGTTCCATTCCATTCCTTTGAATTCCGTTCCATTCCATTCCATTCCGTTCCTTTCCGTTCCGTTCCGTTCCGTTCCGTTCCGTTGCGTTCCGCTCCGTTCTACTCGGGTTGATTCCATTCTATTCCATTCCATTCCATTCGATCCCATTCGATTCCATTCGATTCCATTCGATTCCATTGGATTCCACTCCATTCCATTCCATAGAATTCCATTCCATTCCATTCCATTTGAATTCCATTCCATTCCATTCCATTCCATTCTATTCCATTCCATCCCATTCCATTCCATTCCATTCCATTCCATTCTACTCGGGTTGATTGCATTCTATTCCATTCCATTCCATTCGATTCCATTCGATTCCATTCGATTCCATTCGATTCCATTCGATTCCATTCGATTCCATTCCATTCCATTCCATTCCATTCCATTGAATTCCATTCCATTCCATTCCATTGAATTCCATTCCATTCCATTCCATTCCATTCCATTCCATTCCATTGAATTCCATTCCGTTCCATTTCATTCCATTGAATTCCATTCCATTCCATTCCATTCCATTCCATTCCATTCCATTCCATTCCATCCCATTCAATTCCATTCCATTCCATTCCATTCCATTCCATCCCATTCCATTCCATTCCATTCCATTCCGTTCTACTCGGGTTGATTCCATTCTATTCCATTCCATTCCATTCGATCCCATTTGATTCCATTCGATTCCATTCAATTCCATTCGATTCCATTCCATTCCACTCCATTCCATTCCATTGAATTCCATTCCATTCCATTCCATTACATTCCATTCCATTCCATGGAATTCCATTCCATTCCATTCCATTCCATTCCATAGAATTCCATTCCATTCCATTCCATTCCACTGAATTCCATTCCATTCCATTCCATTCCATTCCGTTCCGTTCCGTTCCGTTGCGTTCCGTTCCGTTCCGTTGTGTTCCGTTCCGTTCTACTCGGGTTGATTCCATTCTATTCCATTCCATTCCAATCCATTCCATTCCATTCCATTGAATTCCATTCCATTCCATTCCATTCAATTCCATTCCATTCCATTCCATTCCATTCCATTCCATTGAATTCCATTCCATTCCATTCCATTCCATTCCATTCCATTCCATTCCATTCCATTGAATTCCATTCCATTCCATTCCATTCCATGGAATTCCGTTCCATTCCATTCCATTCCGTTCCGTTCCGTCCCGTTCCGTTCCGTTCCGTTCCGTTGCGTTCCGTTCCGTTCTACTCGGGTTGATTCCATTCTATTCCATTCCATTCCATTCGATTCCATTCGATTCCATTCGATTCCACTCCATTCCATTCCATAGAATTCCATTCCATTCCATTCCATTCCATTGAATTCCATTCCATTCCATTCCATTCCATTGAATTCCATTCCATTCCATTCCATTCCATTGAATTCCATTCCATTCCATTCCATTCCATTCCATTCCATTCCATTCCATTGAATTCCATTCCATTCCATTCCATTCCATTCCATTCCATTCCATTCCATTCCATTCCATTCCATTCCATTTCATTCCAGTCCAATCCATTCGATTCCATTCCATTCCATTCCATTTCATTGCATTCCATTCCATTCCATTCCATTCCATTCCATTCCATTCCATTCCATTCCATTCCATTCCATTCCGTTCTACTCAGGTTGATTCCATTCTATTCCATTCCATTCCATTCCATTCCATTCCATTCCATTCCATTCGATTCCATTCCATTCCATTCCATTGAATTCCATTCCATTCCTTTCCATTCCATGGAATTCCATTCCATTCCATTCCATTCCATTCCATTCCATTCCATTCCATTGAATTCCATTACATTCCATTCCATTCCATTCCATTGAATTCCATTCCGTTCCATTCCATTCCATTGAATTCCATTCCATTCCATTCAATTCCATTCCATTCCATTCCATTGAATTCCATTCCATTCCATTCCATTCCATTCCATTCCATCCCATTCCATTCCATTCCATTCCATTCCGTTCTACTCGGGTTGATTCCATTCTATTCCATTCCATTCCATTCGATCCCATTTGATTCCATTCGATTCCATTCAATTCCTTTCGATTCCATTCCATTCCACTCCATTCCATTCCATTGAATTCCATTCCATTCCATTCCATTCCATTCCATTCCATTCCATTCCATGGAATTCCATTCCATTCCATTCCATTCCATAGAATTCCATTCCATTCCATTCCATTCCACTGAATTCCGTTCCATTCCATTCCATTCCGTTCCGTTCCGTTCCGTTCCGTACCGTTGCGTTCCGTTCCGTTCCGTTGTGTTCCGTTCCGTTCTACTCGGGTTGCTTCCATTCTATTCCATTCCATTCCAATCCATTCCGTTCCATTCCATTGAATTCCATTCCATTCCACTCCATTCCATTCCATTCGATTCCATTCCATTCCATTCCATTCCGTTGCATTCCATTCCATTCCATTCCATTCCATTCCATTGAATTCCATTCCATTCCATTCCATTCCATGGAATTCCGTTCCATTCCATTCCATTCCGTTCCTTTCCGTCCCGTTCCGTTCCGTTCCGTTCCGTTGCGTTCCGTTCCGTTCTACTCGGGTTGATTCCATTCTATTCCATTCCATTCCATTCGATTCCATTCGATTCCATTCGATTCCACTCCATTCCATTCCATAGAATTCCATTCCATTCCATTCCATTCCATTGCATTCCATTCCATTCCATTCCATTCCATTCCATTCCATTCCATTCTACTGGTGTCCATTCCATTCCATTCCATTCCATTCCATTCCATTCCATTCCATTCCATTCCTTTCCATTCCATTGCATTCCATTGCATTCCATTCCATTCCATTCCATTCCATTCCATTCCATTCCATTCCACTCCACTCCACTCCACTCCACTCCATTCCACTCCACTCCACTCCGGTACATTCCATTCCATTCCATTCCATTCCATTCCATTCCATTCCATTCCGTGCTTCTCGGGTACATTCCGTTCCGTTCCATTCCATTCCATTCCATTCCATTCCGTTCCAGTGCACTCTACTCCACTCCACTCCACTCCACTCCACTCCGGTACATTCCATTCCATTCCATTCCATTCCATTCCATTCCATTCCATTTCCATTCCCATTCCATTTCCATTCCCGTTCCATTTCCATTCCCGTTTCTTTTCCATTCCCGATCCATTTCCATTCCAGTTCCATTACCATTCCCGTTCCATTTCCATTCCTGATCCATTTCCATTCCCGTTCCTTTTCCATTCCCGTTCCATTTCCATTCCCGTTCCGTTACCATTCCCGTTCCATTTCCGTTCCCGTTCCGTTTCCATTCCCGTTCCATTTCCGTTCTCGTTCCGTTTCCGTTCCCGTTCCATTTCCATTCCCGTTCCATTTCCGTTCCCGTTCCATTTCCATTCCCGTTCCATTTCCGTTCCCGTTCCATTTCCATTCCCGTTCTATTTCCATTCCCTTTCCATTTCCATTTCATTCCATTCCGTTCTGCTCGGGTACATTCCATTCCATTCCATTGCATTCCATTCCGTTCTGCTCCTGTCCATTCCATTCCATTCCATTCCGTTCCATTCCGTTCTACTCGGGTAGATTCCGTTCCATTTCCTTTCCCGTTCTATTTCCATTCCCTTTCCATTTCCATTTCATTCCATTCCGTTCTGCTCGGGTACATTCCATTCCATTCCATTGCATTCCATTCCGTTCTGCTCCTGTCCATTCCTTTCCATTCCATTCCGTTCCATTCCGTTCTACTCGGGTAGATTCCATTCCATTCCATTCCATTCCATTCCATTCCATTCCATTCCATTCCTTCCCATTCCATTCCATTCTACTGGTGTCCATTCCATTCCATTCCATTCCATTCCATTCCATTCCATTGCATTCCATTCCATTCCATTCCATTCCATTCCATTCCGTTCCGTTCTACTCGGTTACATTCCATTCAATTCCATTCCATTCCGTTCTACTCGGGTAGATTCCATTCCATTCCATTCCATTCCATTCCTTTCCATTCCATTGCATTCCATTGCATTGCATTGCACTCAATTCCATTCCATTCCATTCCATTCCATTCCATTCCATTCCATTCCATTCCGTTCCGTTCAACTCGGTTACATTCCATTCAATTACATTCCATTCCGTTCTACTCGGTTACATTCCATTCCATTCCATTCCATTCCATTCCAATCCATTCCATTCCATTCCATTCCGTTCTACTCGGGTACATTCCATTCCATTCCATTCCATTCCATTCCATTCCATTCCATTCCATTCCATTCCATTCCATTCCGTTCTACTTTGGTACATTCCATTCCATTCCATTCCATTCCATTCCATTCTATTCCATTACATTCCATTCCATTCCATTCCGTTCTACTCGGGTTGATTCCATTCTATTCCATTCCATTCCATTCCATTCCATTCCATTCCATTCCATTCCATTCCATTCCAATCGATTCCATTCCATTCCATTCCATTGAATTCCATTCCATTCCATTCCATTCCTTGGAATTCCATTCCATTCCATTCCATTCCATTCCATTCCATTCCATGGAATTCCATTCCATTCCATTCCATTCCATTCCATTGAATTCCATTCCGTTCCATTCCATTCCATTGAATTCCATTCCATTCCATTCCATTCCATTCCATTCCATTCCATTCCATTCCATTCCTTTCCATCCCATTCCATTCCATTCCATTGAATTCCATTCCATTCCATTCCATTCCATTCCTTTCCATCCCATTCCATTCCATTCCATTCCATTCCATTCCGTTCTACTCGGGTTGATTCCATTCTATTCCATTCCATTCCATTCGATCCCATTTGATTCCATTCGATTCCATTCAATTCCATTCGATTCCATTCCATTCCACTCCATTCCATTCCATTGAATTCCATTCCATTCCATTCCATTCCATTCCATTCCATTCCATTCCATTCCATTGAATTCCATTCCATTCCATTCCATTCCATTCCATTCCATTGAATTCCATTCCATTCCATTCCATTCAATTGAATTCCGTTCCATTCCATTCCATTCCGTTCCGTTCCGTCCCGTTCCGTTCCGTTCCGTTGCGTTCCGTTCCGTTCTACTCGGGTTGATTAAATTCTATTCCATTCCATTCTATTCGATTCCATTCGATTCCAATCGATTCCATTCGATTCCATTCGATTCCATTGAATTCCATTCCATTCCATTCCATTCCATTGAATTCCGTTGCATTATATTCCATTCCGTTCCATCCCGTCCCGTTCCGTTCCGTTCCGTTCCGTTGCGTGCCGTTCCGTTCTACTCGGGTTGATTCCATTCCATTCCATTCCATTCCATTCCATTCCATTCCATTCCATTCCATTGAATTCCATTCCATTCCATTCCATTCCATTCCATTCCATTCCATTCCATTCCGTTCTACTCGGGTTGATTCCATTCTATTCCATTCCATTCCATTCGATCTCATTCGATTCCATTCGATTCCATTCGATTCCACTCCATTCCATTCCATTGAATTCCATTCCATTCCATTCCATTCCATTCCATTCCATTGAATTCCATTCCATTCCATTCCATTCCATTCCATTCCATTCCATTCCATTCCATTCGATTCCATTGAATTCCATTCTGTTCCATTCCATTCCTTTGAATTCCGTTCCATTCCATTCCATTCCGTTCCTTTCCGTTCCGTTCCGTTCCGTTCCGTTCCGTTGCGTTCCGCTCCGTTCTACTCGGGTTGATTCCATTCTATTCCATTCCATTCCATTCGATCCCATTCGATTCCATTCGATTCCATTCGATTCCATTCGATTCCACTCCATTCCATTCCATAGAATTCCATTCCATTCCATTCCATTTGAATTCCATTCCATTCCATTCCATTCCATTCTATTCCATTCCATTCCATTGCATTCCATTCCATTCTACTCGGGTTGATTGCATTCTATTCCATTCCATTCCATTCGATTCCATTCGATTCCATTCGATTCCATTCGATTCCATTCGATTCCATTCCATTCCATTCCATTCCATTCCATTGAATTCCATTCCATTCCATTCCATTCCATTCCATTGAATTCCATTCCATTCCATTCCATTCCATTCCATTGAATTCCATTCCGTTCCATTCCATTCCATTGAATTCCATTCCATTCCATTCCATTCCATTCCATTCCATTCCATTCCATTCCATTCCATTGAATTCCATTCCATTCCATTCCATTCCATTCCATTCCATCCCATTCCATTCCATTCCATTCCATTCCGTTCTACTCGGGTTGATTCCATTCTATTCCATTCCATTCCATTCGATCCCATTTGATTCCATTCGATTCCATTCAATTCCATTCGATTCCATTCCATTCCACTCCATTCCATTCCATTGAATTCCATTCCATTCCATTCCATTCCATTCCATTCCATTCCATGGAATTCCATTCCATTCCATTCCATTCCATTCCATAGAATTCCATTCCATTCCATTCCATTCCACTGAATTCCGTTCCATTCCATTCCATTCCGTTCCGTTCCGTTCCGTTCCGTTCCGTTGCGTTCCGTTCCGTTCCGTTGTGTTCCGTTCCGTTCTACTCGGGTTGATTCCATTCTATTCCATTCCATTCCAATCCATTCCGTTCCATTCCATTGAATTCCATTCCATTCCATTCCATTCCATTCCATTCGATTCCATTCCATTCCATTGAATTCCATTGCATTCCATTCCATTCCATTCCATTCCATTCCATTGAATTCCATTCCATTCCATTCCATTCCATGGAATTCCGTTCCATTCCATTCCATTCCGTTCCTTTCCGTCCCGTTCCGTTCCGTTCCGTTCCGTTGCATTCCGTTCCGTTCTACTCGGGTTGATTCCATTCCATTCCATTCCATTCCATTCGATTCCATTCGATTCCATTCGATTCCACTCCATTCCATTCCATAGAATTCCATTCCATTCCATTCCATTCCATTGAATTCCATTCCATTCCATTCCATTCCATTCCATTCCATTCCATTCTACTGGTGTCCATTCCATTCCATTCCATTCCATTCCATTCCATTCCATTCCATTCCATTCCTTTCCATTCCATTGCATTCCATTGCATTCCATTCCATTCCATTCCATTCCATTCCATTCCATTCCACTCCACTCCACTCCACTCCACTCCATTCCACTCCACTCCACTCCGGTACATTCCATTCCATTCCATTCCATTCCATTCCAATCCATTCCGTGCTTCTCGGGTACATTCCGTTCCGTTCCATTCCATTCCATTCCATTCCATTCCGTTCCAGTGCACTCTACTCCACTCCACTCCACTCCACTCCACTCCAGTACATTCCATTCCATTCCATTCCATTCCATTCCATTTCCATTCCCATTCCATTTCCATTCCCGTTCCATTTCCATTCCCGTTTCTTTTCCATTCCCGATCCATTTCCATTCCAGTTCCATTACCATTCCCGTTCCATTTCCATTCCCGATCCATTTCCATTCCCGTTCCTTTTCCATTCCCGTTCCATTTCCATTCCGGTTCCGTTACCATTCCCGTTCCATTTCCGTTCCCGTTCCGTTTCCGTTCCCGTTCCATTTCCGTTCTCGTTCCGTTTCCGTTCCCGTTCCATTTCCATTCCCGTTCCATTTCCGTTCCCGTTCCATTTCCATTCCCGTTCCATTTCCGTTCCCGTTCCATTTCCATTCCCGTTCTATTTCCATTCCCTTTCCATTTCCATTTCATTCCATTCCGTTCTGCTCGGGTACATTCCATTCCATTCCATTGCATTCCATTCCGTTCTGCTCCTGTCCATTCCATTCCATTCCATTCCGTTCCATTCCGTTCTACTCGGGTAGATTCCATTCCATTCCATTCCATTCCATTCCATTCCATTCCATTCCATTCCATTCCATTCCATTCCATTCCATTCCATTCTACTGGTGTCCATTCCATTCCATTCCATTCCATTCCATTCCATTCCATTCCATTCCATTCCATTGCATTCCATTCCATTCAATTCCATTCCATTCCGTTCTACTCGGGTAGATTCCATTCCATTCCATTCCATTCCATTCCTTTCCATTCCATTGCATTCCATTGCATTGCATTGCACTCAATTCCATTCCATTCCATTCCATTCCATTCCATTCCATTCCTTTCCGTTCAACTCGGTTACATTCCATTCAATTACATTCCATTCCGTTCTACTCGGTTACATTCCATTCCATTCCATTCCATTCCATTCCAATCCATTCCATTCCATTCCATTCCGTTCTACTCGGGTACATTCCATTCCATTCCATTCCATTCCATTCCATTCCATTCCATTCCATTCCGTTCTACCTTGGTACATTCCATTCCATTCCATTCCATTCCATTCCATTCTATTCCATTACATTCCATTCCATTCCATTCCGTTCTACTCGGGTTGATTCCATTCTATTCCATTCCATTCCATTCCATTCCATTCCATTCCATTCCATTCCATTCCAATCGATTGCATTCCATTCCATTCCATTGAATTCCATTCCATTCCATTCCATTCCTTGGAATTCCATTCCATTCCATTCCATTCCATTCCATTCCATTCCATTCCATTGAATTACATTCCATTCCATTGAATTCCATTCCATTCCATTGAATTCCATTCCATTCCATTCCATTCCATTGAATTCCGTTCCATTCCATTCCATTCCATTCCATTCCATTCCATTGAATTCCACTCCATTCCATTCCATAGAATTCCGTTCCATTCCATTCCATTCCATTCCATTCCATTCCATTCCATGGAATTCCATTCCATTCCATTCCATTCCTTTCCATTGAATTCCATTCTGTTCCATTCCATTCCTTTGAATTCCGTTCCATTCCATTCCATTCCGTTCCTTTCCGTTCCGTTCCGTTCCGTTCCGTTCCGTTGCGTTCCGCTCCGTTCTACTCGGGTTGATTCCATTCTATTCCATTCCATTCCATTCGATCCCATTCGATTCCATTCGATTCCATTCGATTCCATTCGATTCCACTCCATTCCATTCCATAGAATTCCATTCCATTCCATTCCATTTGAATTCCATTCCATTCCATTCCATTCCATTCTATTCCATTCCATCCCATTCCATTCCATTCCATTCCATTCTACTCGGGTTGATTGCATTCTATTCCATTCCATTCCATTCGATTCCATTCGATTCCATTCGATTCAATTCGATTCCATTCGATTCCATTCGATTCCATTCCATTCCATTCCATTCCATTGAATTCCATTCCATTCCATTCCATTCCATTCCATTGAATTCCATTCCATTCCATTCCATTCCATTCCATTCCATTCCATTGAATTCCATTCCGTTCCATTTCATTCCATTGAATTCCATTCCATTCCATTCCATTCCATTCCATTCCATTCCATTCCATCCCATTCAATTCCATTCCATTCCATTCCATTCCATTCCATTCCATCCCATCCCATTCCATTCCATTCCATTCCATTCCGTTCTACTCGGGTTGATTCCATTCTATTCCATTCCATTCCATTCGATCCCATTTGATTCCATTCGATTCCATTCAATTCCATTCGATTCCATTCCATTCCACTCCATTCCATTCCATTGAATTCCATTCCATTCCATTCCATTCCATTCCATTCCATTCCATGGAATTCCATTCCATTCCATTCCATTCCATTCCATAGAATTCCATTCCATTCCATTCCATTCCACTGAATTCCATTCCATTCCATTCCATTCCGTTCCGTTCCGTTCCGTTGCGTTCCGTTCCGTTCCGTTGTGTTCCGTTCCGTTCTACTCGGGTTGATTCCGTTCTATTCCATTCCATTCCAATCCATTCCATTCCATTCCATTGAATTCCATTCAATTCCATTCCATTCCATTCCATTCCATTCCATTCCATTCCATTCCATTCCATTGAATTCCATTCCATTCCATTCCATTCCATTCCATTCCATTCCATTCCATTGAATTCCATTCCATTCCATTCCATTCCATGGAATTCCGTTCCATTCCATTCCATTCCGTTCCGTTCCGTCCCGTTCCGTTCCGTTCCGTTCCGTTGCGTTCCGTTCCGTTCTACTCGGGTTGATTCCATTCTATTCCATTCCATTCCATTCGATTCCATTCGATTCCATTCGATTCCACTCCATTCCATTCCATAGAATTCCATTCCATTCCATTCCATTCCATTGAATTCCATTCCATTCCATTCCATTCCATTGAATTCCATTCCATTCCATTCCCTTCCATTGAAATCCATTCCATTCCATTCCATTCCATTCCATTCCATTCCATTGAATTCCATTCCATTCCATTCCATTCCATTCCATTCCATTCCATTCCATTCCATTCCATTTCATTCCAGTCCAATCCATTCGATTCCATTCCATTCCATTCCATTTCATTGCATTCCATTCCATTCCATTCCATTCCATTCCATTCCATTCCATTCCATTCCATTCCGTTCTACTCAGGTTGATTCCATTCTATTCCATTCCATTCCATTCCATTCCATTCCATTCCATTCCATTCGATTCCATTCCATTCCATTCCATTGAATTCCATTCCATTCCTTTCCATTCCATGGAATTCCATTCCATTCCATTCCATTCCATTCCATTCCATTCCATTCCATTGAATTCCATTCCATTCCATTCCATTCCATTCCATTCCATTGAATTCCATTCCGTTCCATTCCATTCCATTGAATTCCATTCCATTCCATTCCATTCCATTCCATTCCATTGAATTCCATTCCATTCCATTCCATTCCATTCCATTCCATTCCATCCCATTCCATTCCATTCCATTCCATTCCGTTCTACTCGGGTTGATTCCATTCTATTCCATTCCATTCCATTCGATCCCATTTGATTCCATTCGATTCCATTCAATTCCATTCGATTCCATTCCATTCCACTCCATTCCATTCCATTGAATTCCATTCCATTCCATTCCATTCCATTCCATTCCATTCCATTCCATGGAATTCCATTCCATTCCATTCCATTCCATAGAATTCCATTCCATTCCATTCCATTCCACTGAATTCCGTTCCATTCCATTCCATTCCGTTCCGTTCCGTTCCGTTCCGTTCCGTTGCGTTCCGTTCCGTTCCGTTGTGTTCCGTTCCGTTCTACTCGGGTTGATTCCATTCTATTCCATTCCATTCCAATCCATTCCGTTCCATTCCATTGAATTCCATTCCATTCCTTTCCATTCCATTCCATTCGATTCCATTCCATTCCATTGAATTCCATTGCATTCCATTCCATTCCATTCCATTCCATTCCATTGAATTCCATTCCATTCCATTCCATTCCATGGAATTCCGTTCCATTCCATTCCATTCCGTTCCTTTCCGTCCCGTTCCGTTCCGTTCCGTTCCGTTGCGTTCCGTTCCGTTCTACTCGGGTTGATTCCATTCTATTCCATTCCATTCCATTCGATTCCATTCGATTCCATTCGATTCCACTCCATTCCATTCCATAGAATTCCATTCCATTCCATTCCATTCCATTGAATTCCATTCCATTCCATTCCATTCCATTCCATTCCATTCCATTCCATTCTACTGGTGTCCATTCCATTCCATTCCATTCCATTCCATTCCATTCCATTCCATTCCTTTCCATTCCATTGCATTCCATTGCATTCCATTCCATTCCATTCCATTCCATTCCATTCCATTCCACTCCACTCCACTCCACTCCACTCCATTCCACTCCACTCCACTCCGGTACATTCCATTCCATTCCATTCCATTCCATTCCATTCCATTCCGTGCTTCTCGGGTACATTCCGTTCCGTTCCATTCCATTCCATTCCATTCCATTCCGTTCCAGTGCACTCTACTCCACTCCACTCCACTCCACTCCACTCCGGTACATTCCATTCCATTCCATTCCATTCCATTCCATTCCATTCCATTTCCATTCCCATTCCATTTCCATTCCCGTTCCATTTCCATTCCCGTTTCTTTTCCATTCCCGATCCATTTCCATTCCAGTTCCATTACCATTCCCGTTCCATTTCCATTCCCGATCCATTTCCATTCCCGTTCCTTTTCCATTCCCGTTCCATTTCCATTCCCGTTCCGTTACCATTCCCGTTCCATTTCCGTTCCCGTTCCGTTTCCGTTCCCGTTCCATTTCCGTTCTCGTTCCGTTTCCGTTCCCGTTCCATTTCCATTCCCGTTCCATTTCCGTTCCCGTTCCATTTCCATTCCCGTTCCATTTCCGTTCCCGTTCCATTTCCATTCCCGTTCTATTTCCATTCCCTTTCCATTTCCATTTCATTCCATTCCGTTCTGCTCGGGTACATTCCATTCCATTCCATTGCATTCCATTCCGTTCTGCTCCTGTCCATTCCTTTCCATTCCATTCCGTTCCATTCCGTTCTACTCGGGTAGATTCCATTCCATTCCATTCCATTCCATTCCATTCCATTCCATTCCATTCTACTGGTGTCCATTCCATTCCATTCCATTCCATTCCATTCCATTCCATTCCATTCCATTCCATTGCATTCCATTCCATTCCATTCCATTCCATTCCGTTCCGTTCTACTCGGTTACATTCCATTCAATTCCATTCCATTCCGTTCTACTCGGGTAGATTCCATTCCATTCCATTCCATTCCATTCCTTTCCATTCCATTGCATTCCATTGCATTGCATTGCACTCAATTCCATTCCATTCCATTCCGTTCCATTCCATTCCATTCCATTCCATTCCATTCCATTCCGTTCCGTTCTACTCGGTTACATTCCATTCAATTCCATTCCATTCCGTTCTACTCGGGTAGATTCCATTCCATTCCATTCCATTCCATTCCTTTCCATTCCATTGCATTCCATTGCATTGCATTGCACTCAATTCCATTCCATTCCATTCCATTCCATTCCATTCCATTCCATTCCATTCCATTCCATTCCGTTCCGTTCAACTCGGTTACATTCCATTCAATTACATTCCATTCCGTTCTACTCGGTAACATTCCATTCCATTCCATTCCATTCCATTCCAATCCATTCCATTCCATTCCATTCCGTTCTACTCGGGTACATTCCATTCCATTCCATTCCATTCCATTCCATTCCATTCCATTCCATTCCATTCCATTCCATTCCGTTCTACTTTGGTACATTCCATTCCATTCCATTCCATTCCATTCCATTCTATTCCATTACATTCCATTCCATTCCATTCCGTTCTACTCGGGTTGATTCCATTCTATTCCATTCCATTCCATTCCATTCCATTCCATTCCATTCCATTCCATTCCAATCGATTCCATTCCATTCCATTCCATTGAATTCCATTCCATTCCATTCCATTCCTTGGAATTCCATTCCATTCCATTCCATTCCATTCCATTCCATTCCATTCCATTCCATTCCATGGAATTCCATTCCATTCCATTCCATTCCATTCCATTGAATTCCATTCCGTTCCATTCCATTCCATTGAATTCCATTCCATTCCATTCCATTCCATTCCATTCCATTCCATTCCATTCCATTGAATTCCATTCCATTCCATTCCATTCCATTCCTTTCCATCCCATTCCATTCCATTCCATTCCATTCCATTCCGTTCTACTCGGGTTGATTCCGTTCTATTCCATTCCATTCCATTCGATCCCATTTGATTCCATTCGATTCCATTCAATTCCATTCGATTCCATTCCATTCCACTCCATTCCATTCCATTGAATTCCATTCCATTCCATTCCATTCCATTCCATTCCATTCCATTCCATTCCATTCCATTGAATTCCATTCCATTCCATTCCATTCCATTCCATTGAATTCCATTCCATTCCATTCCATTCAATTGAATTCCGTTCCATTCCATTCCATTCCGTTCCGTTCCGTCCCGTTCCGTTCCGTTCCGTTGCGTTCCGTTCCGTTCTACTCGGGTTGATTAAATTCTATTCCATTCCATTCCATTCGATTCCATTCGATTCCAATCGATTCCATTCGATTCCATTCGATTCCATTGAATTCCATTCCATTCCATTCCATTCCATTGAATTCCGTTGCATTATATTCCATTCCGTTCCGTCCCGTCCCGTTCCGTTCCGTTCCGTTCCGTTGCGTGCCGTTCCGTTCTACTCGGGTTGATTCCATTCCATTCCATTCCATTCCATTCCATTCCATTCCATTCCATTCCATTCCATTCCCTTGAATTCCATTCCATTCCATTCCATTCCATTCCATTCCATTCCATTCCATTCCGTTCTACTCGGGTTGATTCCATTCTATTCCATTCCACTCCATTCAATCTCATTCGATTCCATTCGATTCCATTCGATTCCACTCCATTCCATTCCATTGAATTCCATTCCATTCCATTCCATTCCATTGAATTCCATTCCATTCCATTCCATTCCATTCCATTCCATTCCATTCCATTCGATTCCATTGAATTCCATTCTGTTCCATTCCATTCCTTTGAATTCCGTTCCATTCCATTCCATTCCGTTCCTTTCCGTTCCGTTCCGTTCCGTTCCGTTCCGTTGCGTTCCGCTCCGTTCTACTCGGGTTGATTCCATTCTATTCCATTCCATTCCATTCGATCCCATTCGATTCCATTCGATTCCATTCGATTCCATTCGATTCCACTCCATTCCATTCCATAGAATTCCATTCCATTCCATTCCATTTGAATTCCATTCCATTCCATTCCATTCCATTCTATTCCATTCCATCCCATTCCATTCCATTCCATTCCATTCTACTCGGGTTGATTGCATTCTATTCCATTCCATTCCATTCGATTCCATTCGATTCCATTCGATTCCATTCGATTCCATTCGATTCCATTCGATTCCATTCCATTCCATTCCATTCCATTCCATTGAATTCCATTCCATTCCATTCCATTCCATTCCATTGAATTCCGTTCCTTTCCATTCCATTCCATTCCGTTCCGTTCCGTTCCGTTCCGTTGCGTTCCGTTCCGTTCAACTAGGGTTGATTCCATTCTATTCAATTCCATTCCATTCCATTCTACACGGGTTGATCATTCCATTCCGTTCCGTTCCGTTCCGTTCCGTTCCGTTCCGTACCGTTCTACTCGGGTTGATTCCATTCTATTCCATTCCATTCCATTCGATTCCATTCGACTCCATTCCATTCCATTCCATTCCATTCCATTCCATTCCGTTCTACTCAGGTTGATTCCATTCTATTCCATTCCATTCCATTCCATTCCATTCCATTCCATTCCATTCGATTCCATTCCATTCCATTCCATTGAATTCCATTCCATTCCTTTCCATTCCATGGAATTCCATTCCATTCCATTCCATTCCATTCCATTCCATTCCATTGAATTCCATTCCATTCCATTCCATTCCATTCCATTGAATTCCATTCCGTTCCATTCCATTCCATTGAATTCCATTCCATTCCATTCCATTCCATTCCATTCCATTCCATTCCATTGAATTCCATTCCATTCCATTCCATTCCATTCCATTCCATTCCATCCCATTCCATTCCATTCCATTCCATTCCGTTCTACTCGGGTTGATTCCATTCTATTCCATTCCATTCCATTCGATCCCATTTGATTCCATTCGATTCCATTCAATTCCATTCGATTCCATTCCATTCCACTCCATTCCATTCCATTGAATTCCATTCCATTCCATTCCATTCCATTCCATTCCATTCCATTCCATGGCATTCCATTCCATTCCATTCCATTCCATAGAATTCCATTCCATTCCATTCCATTCCACTGAATTCCGTTCCATTCCATTCCATTCCGTTCCGTTCCGTTCCGTTCCGTTCCGTTGCGTTCCGTTCCGTTCCGTTGTGTTCCGTTCCGTTCTACTCGGGTTGATTCCATTCTATTCCATTCCATTCCAATCCATTCCGTTCCATTCCATTGAATTCCATTCCATTCCATTCCATTCCATTCCATTCGATTCCATTCCATTCCATTGAATTCCATTGCATTCCATTCCATTCCATTCCATTCCATTCCATTGAATTCCATTCCATTCCATTCCATTCCATGGAATTCCGTTCCATTCCATTCCATTCCGTTCCTTTCCGTCCCGTTCCGTTCCGTTCCGTTCCGTTGCGTTCCGTTCCGTTCTACTCGGGTTGATTCCATTCTATTCCATTCCATTCCATTCGATTCCATTCGATTCCATTCGATTCCACTCCATTCCATTCCATAGAATTCCATTCCATTCCATTCCATTCCATTGAATTCCATTCCATTCCATTCCATTCCATTCCATTCCATTCCATTCTACTGGTGTCCATTCCATTCCATTCCATTCCATTCCATTCCATTCCATTCCATTCCTTTCCATTCCATTGCATTCCATTGCATTCCATTCCATTCCATTCCATTCCATTCCATTCCATTCCACTCCACTCCACTCCACTCCACTCCATTCCACTCCACTCCACTCCGGTACATTCCATTCCATTCCATTCCATTCCATTCCATTCCATTCCGTGCTTCTCGGGTACATTCCGTTCCGTTCCATTCCATTCCATTCCATTCCATTCCGTTCCAGTGCACTCTACTCCACTCCACTCCACTCCACTCCACTCCGGTACATTCCATTCCATTCCATTCCATTCCATTCCATTCCATTCCATTCCATTTCCATTCCCATTCCATTTCCATTCCCGTTCCATTTCCATTCCCGTTTCTTTTCCATTCCCGATCCATTTCCATTCCAGTTCCATTACCATTCCCGTTCCATTTCCATTCCCGATCCATTTCCATTCCCGTTCCTTTTCCATTCCCGTTCCATTTCCATTCCCGTTCCGTTACCATTCCCGTTCCATTTCCGTTCCCGTTCCGTTTCCGTTCCCGTTCCATTTCCGTTCTCGTTCCGTTTCCGTTCCCGTTCCATTTCCATTCCCGTTCCATTTCCGTTCCCGTTCCGTTTCCGTTCCCGTTCCATTTCCGTTCTCGTTCCGTTTCCGTTCCCGTTCCATTTCCATTCCCGTTCCATTTCCGTTCCCGTTCCATTTCCATTCCCGTTCCATTTCCGTTCCCGTTCCATTTCCATTCCCGTTCTATTTCCATTCCCTTTCCATTTCCATTTCATTCCATTCCGTTCTGCTCGGGTACATTCCATTCCATTCCATTGCATTCCATTCCGTTCTGCTCCTGTCCATTCCTTTCCATTCCATTCCGTTCCATTCCGTTCTACTCGGGTAGATTCCATTCCATTCCATTCCATTCCATTCCATTCCATTCCATTCCATTCTACTGGTGTCCATTCCATTCCATTCCATTCCATTCCATTCCATTCCATTCCATTCCATTCCATTCCATTGCATTCCATTCCATTCCATTCCATTCCATTCCGTTCCGTTCTACTCGGTTACATTCCATTCAATTCCATTCCATTCCGTTCTACTCGGGTAGATTCCATTCCATTCCATTCCATTCCATTCCTTTCCATTCCATTGCATTCCATTGCATTGCATTGCACTCAATTCCATTCCATTCCATTCCATTCCATTCCATTCCATTCCATTCCATTCCGTTCCGTTCAACTCGGTTACATTCCATTCAATTACATTCCATTCCGTTCTACTCGGTTACATTCCATTCCATTCCATTCCATTCCATTCCAATCCATTCCATTCCATTCCATTCCGTTCTACTCGGGTACATTCCATTCCATTCCATTCCATTCCATTCCATTCCATTCCATTCCATTCCATTCCATTCCATTCCATTCCGTTCTACTTTGGTACATTCCATTCCATTCCATTCCATTCCATTCCATTCTATTCCATTACATTCCATTCCATTCCATTCCGTTCTACTCGGGTTGATTCCATTCTATTCCATTCCATTCCATTCCATTCCATTCCATTCCATTCCATTCCATTCCAATCGATTCCATTCCATTCCATTCCATTGAATTCCATTCCATTCCATTCCATTCCTTGGAATTCCATTCCATTCCATTCCATTCCATTCCATTCCATTCCATTCCATGGAATTCCATTCCATTCCATTCCATTCCATTCCATTGAATTCCATTCCGTTCCATTCCATTCCATTGAATTCCATTCCATTCCATTCCATTCCATTCCATTCCATTCCATTCCATTCCATTGAATTCCATTCCATTCCATTCCATTCCATTCCTTTCCATCCCATTCCATTCCATTCCATTCCATTCCATTCCGTTCTACTCGGGTTGATTCCGTTCTATTCCATTCCATTCCATTCGATCCCATTTGATTCCATTCGATTCCATTCAATTCCATTCGATTCCATTCCATTCCACTCCATTCCATTCCATTGAATTCCATTCCATTCCATTCCATTCCATTCCATTCCATTCCATTCCATTCCATTCCATTGAATTCCATTCCATTCCATTCCATTCCATTCCATTGAATTCCATTCCATTCCATTCCATTCAATTGAATTCCGTTCCATTCCATTCCATTCCGTTCCGTTCCGTCCCGTTCCGTTCCGTTCCGTTGCGTTCCGTTCCGTTCTACTCGGGTTGATTAAATTCTATTCCATTCCATTCTATTCGATTCCATTCGATTCCAATCGATTCCATTCGATTCCATTCGATTCCATTGAATTCCATTCCATTCCATTCCATTCCATTGAATTCCGTTGCATTATATTCCATTCCGTTCCGTCCCGTCCCGTTCCGTTCCGTTCCGTTCCGTTGCGTGCCGTTCCGTTCTACTCGGGTTGATTCCATTCCATTCCATTCCATTCCATTCCATTCCATTCCATTCCATTCCATTCCCTTGAATTCCATTCCATTCCATTCCATTCCATTCCATTCCATTCCATTCCATTCCGTTCTACTCGGGTTGATTCCATTCTATTCCATTCCATTCCATTCAATCTCATTCGATTCCATTCGATTCCATTCGATTCCACTCCATTCCATTCCATTGAATTCCATTCCATTCCATTCCATTCCATTCCATTCCATTGAATTCCATTCCATTCCATTCCATTCCATTCCATTCCATTCCATTCCATTCGATTCCATTGAATTCCATTCTGTTCCATTCCATTCCTTTGAATTCCGTTCCATTCCATTCCATTCCGTTCCTTTCCGTTCCGTTCCGTTCCGTTCCGTTCCGTTGCGTTCCGCTCCGTTCTACTCGGGTTGATTCCATTCTATTCCATTCCATTCCATTCGATCCCATTCGATTCCATTCGATTCCATTCGATTCCATTCGATTCCACTCCATTCCATTCCATAGAATTCCATTCCATTCCATTCCATTTGAATTCCATTCCATTCCATTCCATTCCATTCTATTCCATTCCATCCCATTCCATTCCATTCCATTCCATTCTACTCGGGTTGATTGCATTCTATTCCATTCCATTCCATTCGATTCCATTCGATTCCATTCGATTCCATTCGATTCCATTCGATTCCATTCGATTCCATTCCATTCCATTCCATTCCATTCCATTGAATTCCATTCCATTCCATTCCATTCCATTCCATTGAATTCCGTTCCTTTCCATTCCATTCCATTCCGTTCCGTTCCGTTCCGTTCCGTTGCGTTCCGTTCCGTTCAACTAGGGTTGATTCCATTCTATTCAATTCCATTCCATTCCATTCTACACGGGTTGATCATTCCATTCCGTTCCGTTCCGTTCCGTTCCGTTCCGTTCCGTACCGTTCTACTCGGGTTGATTCCATTCTATTCCATTCCATTCCATTCGATTCCATTCGACTCCATTCCATTCCATTCCATTCCATTCCATTCCATTCCATTGCATTCCATTCCACTCCATTCCATTCCATTCCATTCCATTCCATTCCATTCCATTCCGTTCCATTGAATTCCATTCCATTCCATTCCATTCCATTCCATTCCATTCCATTCCACTCCATTCCATTCCACTCCACTGCACTCCACTCCACTCCACTCCACTCCATTCCACTCCCTTCCATTCCATTAAGTTGAATTCCATTCCATTCCATTCCATTCCATTCCGTTCCATTCCATTCCACTCCACTCCATTCCACTGCACTCCACTCCACTCCACTCCACTCCACTCCATTCCATTCCCTTCCATTCCATTCAATTGAATTGCATTGAATTCCATTCCATTCCATTCCATAACATTTCATTGCATTCCATTCCATTCCATTCCATTCCATTCCATTCCATTCCGTTCTACTCGGGTTGATTCCATTCTATTCCATTCCATTCCATTCGATTCCATTCGATTCCATTCGATTCCATTCGATTCCATTCTTTTCCATTCCATTCCATTCCATTCTATTCCATTGAATTCCATTCCATTCCATTCCATTCCATTCCATTCCATTGCATTCCATTCCATTGAATTCCATTGAATTCCATTCCATTGAATTCCATTCCATTCCATTCCATTCCATTCCATTCCATAGAATTCCATTCCATTCCATTCCATTCCATTCCATTCCATTCCATTCCATTGAATTCCATTCCATTCCATTCCATTCCATGGAATTCCGTTCCATTCCATTCCATTCCGTTCCGTTCCGTCCCGTTCCGTTCCGTTCCGTTGCGTTCCGTTCCGTTCTACTCGGGTTGATTCCATTCTATTCCATTCCATTCCATTCGATTCCATTCGATTCCATTCGATTCCACTCCATTCCATTCCATAGAATTCCATTCCATTCCATTCCATTCCATTGAATTCCATTCCATTCCATTCCATTCCATTGAATTCCATTCCATTCCATTCCATTCCATTGAATTCCATTCCATTCCATTCCATTCCATTCCATTCCATTCTACTGGTGTCCATTCCATTCCATTCCATTCCGTTCCATTCCATTCCATTCCATTCCATTCCATTCCATTCCGTTCCGTTCTACTCGGTTACATTCCATTCAATTCCATTCCATTCCGTTCTACTCGGGTAGATTCCATTCCATTCCATTCCATTCCATTCCTTTCCATTCCATTGCATTCCATTGCATTGCATTGCACTCAATTCCATTCCATTCCATTCCATTCCATTCCATTCCATTCCATTCCATTCCATTCCATTCCATTCCGTTCCGTTCAACTCGGTTACATTCCATTCAATTACATTCCATTCCGTTCTACTCGGTAACATTCCATTCCATTCCATTCCATTCCATTCCAATCCATTCCATTCCATTCCATTCCGTTCTACTCGGGTACATTCCATTCCATTCCATTCCATTCCATTCCATTCCATTCCATTCCATTCCATTCCGTTCTACTTTGGTACATTCCATTCCATTCCATTCCATTCCATTCCATTCTATTCCATTACATTCCATTCCATTCCATTCCGTTCTACTCGGGTTGATTCCATTCTATTCCATTCCATTCCATTCCATTCCATTCCATTCCATTCCATTCCATTCCAATCGATTCCATTCCATTCCATTCCATTGAATTCCATTCCATTCCATTCCATTCCTTGGAATTCCATTCCATTCCATTCCATTCCATTCCATTCCATTCCATTCCATTCCATTCCATTCCATTCCATTCCATTCCATGGAATTCCATTCCATTCCATTCCATTCCATTCCATTGAATTCCATTCCGTTCCATTCCATTCCATTGAATTCCATTCCATTCCATTCCATTCCATTCCATTCCATTCCATTCCATTCCATTCCATTGAATTCCATTCCATTCCATTCCATTCCATTCCTTTCCATCCCATTCCATTCCATTCCATTCCATTCCATTCCGTTCTACTCGGGTTGATTCCGTTCTATTCCATTCCATTCCATTCGATCCCATTTGATTCCATTCGATTCCATTCAATTCCATTCGATTCCATTCCATTCCACTCCATTCCATTCCATTGAATTCCATTCCATTCCATTCCATTCCATTCCATTCCATTCCATTCCATTCCATTGAATTCCATTCCATTCCATTCCATTCCATTCCATTGAATTCCATTCCATTCCATTCCATTCAATTGAATTCCGTTCCATTCCATTCCATTCCGTTCCGTTCCGTCCCGTTCCGTTCCGTTCCGTTGCGTTCCGTTCCGTTCTACTCGGGTTGATTAAATTCTATTCCATTCCATTCTATTCGATTCCATTCGATTCCAATCGATTCCATTCGATTCCATTCGATTCCATTGAATTCCATTCCATTCCATTCCATTCCATTGAATTCCTTTGCATTATATTCCATTCCGTTCCGTCCCGTCCCGTTCCGTTCCGTTCCGTTCCGTTGCGTGCCGTTCCGTTCTACTCGGGTTGATTCCATTCCATTCCATTCCATTCCATTCCATTCCATTCCATTCCATTCCATTCCCTTGAATTCCATTCCATTCCATTCCATTCCATTCCATTCCATTCCATTCCATTCCATTCCATTCCATTGAATTCCATTGAATTCCATTCCATTTAATTCCACTCCATTCCATTCCATTCGATTCCATTCCATTCCATTGAATTCCAATCCATTCCATTCCATTCCATTCCATTCCATTCCGTTCTACTCGGGTTGATTCCATTCTATTCCATTCCATTCCATTCGATTCCATTCCATTTCATTCCATTCCATTGAATTCCAATCCATTCCATTCCATTCCATTCCATTCCATTCCATTCCATTCCATTCCGTTCTACTCGGGTTGATTCCATTATATTCCATTCCATTCCATTCGATTCCATTCCATTCCAATCAATTCCATTCGATTCCATTCGATTCCATTCGATTCCATTCCATTCCATTCCATTGAATTCCATTCCATTCCATTCCATTCCATTCCATTGAATTCCATTTCCTTCCATTCCATTCCATTGAATTCCGATCCATTCCATTCCATTCCGTTCCGTTCCGTTCCGTTCCGTTCCGTTCCGTTGCATTCCTTTCCGTTCTACTCGGGTTGATTCCATTCTATTCCATTCCATTCCATTCCATTCCATTCCATTCCATTCGATTCCATTCGATTCCATTCCATTCCATTCCATTGAAATCCATTCCATTCCATTCCATTCCATTCCATTCCATTACATTCCATTGAATTCCTTTGAATTCCATTCCATTTAATTCCATTCCATTCCATTCCATTCGATTCCATTGAATTCCATTCCACTCCATTCCATTCCATTCGATTCCATTGAATTCCATTCCATTCCATTCCATTCCATTGAATTCCGTTCCATTCCATTCCATTCCATTCCGTTCCATTCCGTTCCATTCCGTTCCATTCCTTTCCATTCCATTGAATTCCGTTCCATTCCTTTGAATTCCGTTCCATTCCGTTCCTTTCCGTTCCATTCCGTTCCGTTCCGTTCCATTCCGTTCCATTCCACTCCATTCCATTCCATTCCATTCCATTCTACTCGGGTTGATTCCATTGTATTCCATTCCATTCCATTCGAATCCATTCCATTGCATTCCATTCCATTCCGTTCTACTCGGGTTCATTCCATTCCATTCTTTCCGTTCCGTTCCGTTCCATTCCATTCCATTCCATTCCATTCCATTCCATTCCATTCCATTCCATTCCTTTGAATACCATTCCATTCCATTCCATTCCATTCCATTCCATCCCATTCCATTCCATTCCATTCCATTCCGTTCTACTCGGGTTGATTCCATTCTATTCCATTCCATTCCATTCGATCCCATTTGATTCCATTCGATTCCATTCAATTCCATTCGATTCCATTCCATTCCACTCCATTCCATTCCATTGAATTCCATTCCATTCCATTCCATTACATTCCATTCCATTCCATGGAATTCCATTCCATTCCATTCCATTCCATTCCATAGAATTCCATTCCATTCCATTCCATTCCATTCCACTGAATTCCATTCCATTCCATTCCATTCCGTTCCGTTCCGTTCCGTTGCGTTCCGTTCCGTTCCGTTGTGTTCCGTTCCGTTCTATTCGGGTTGATTCCATTCTATTCCATTCCATTCCAATCCATTCCATTCCATTCCATTGAATTCCATTCCATTCCATTCCATTCCATTCCATTCCATTCCATTCCATTCCATTCCATTGAATTCCATTCCATTCCATTCCATTCCATTCCATTCCATTCCATTGAATTCCATTCCATTCCATTCCATTCCATGGAATTCCGTTCCATTCCATTCCATTCCGTTCCGTTCCGTCCCGTTCCGTTCCGTTCCGTTCCGTTGCGTTCCGTTCCGTTCTACTCGGGTTGATTCCATTCTATTCCATTCCATTCCATTCGATTCCATTCGATTCCATTCGATTCCACTCCATTCCATTCCATAGAATTCCATTCCATTCCATTCCATTCCATGGAATTCCATTCCATTCCATTCCATTCCATTGAATTCCATTCCATTCCATTCCATTCCATTGAATTCCATTGCATTCCATTCCATTCCATTCCATTGAATTCCATTCCATTCCATTCCATTCCATGGAATTCCGTTCCATTCCATTCCATTCCGTTCCTTTCCGTCCCGTTCCGTTCCGTTCCGTTCCGTTGCATTCCGTTCCGTTCTACTCGGGTTGATTCCATTCTATTCCATTCCATTCCATTCGATTCCATTCGATTCCATTCGATTCCACTCCATTCCATTCCATAGAATTCCATTCCATTCCATTCCATTCCATTGAATTCCATTCCATTCCATTCCATTCCATTCCATTCCATTCCATTCTACTGGTGTCCATTCCATTCCATTCCATTCCATTCCATTCCATTCCATTCCATTCCATCCCATTCCATTCCATTCCATTCCATTCCATTCCATTGAATTCCGTTGCATGATATTCCATTCCGTTCCGTCCCGTCCCGTTCCGTTCCGTTCCGTTCCGTTGCGTGCCGTTCCGTTCTACTCGGGTTGATTCCATTCCATTCCATTCCATTCCATTCCATTCCATTCCATTCCATTCCATTGAATTCCATTCCATTCCATTCCATTCCATGGAATTCCATTCCATTCCATTCCATTCCATTCCGTTCTACTCGGGTTGATTCCATTCTATTCCATTCCATTCCATTCGATCTCATTCGATTCCATTCGATTCCATTCGATTCCACTCCATTCCATTCCATTGAATTCCATTCCATTCCATTCCATTCCATTCCATTCCATTGAATTCCATTCCATTCCATTCCATTCCATTCCATTGAATTCCATTCCGTTCCATTTCATTCCATTGAATTCCATTCCATTCCATTCCATTCCATTCCATTCCATTCCATTCCATTCCATCCCATTCAATTCCATTCCATTCCATTCCATTCCATTCCATCCCATTCCATTCCATTCCATTCCATTCCATCCCATTCCATTCCATTCCATTCCATTCCGTTCTACTCGGGTTGATTCCATTCTATTCCATTCCATTCCATTCGATCCCATTTGATTCCATTCGATTCCATTCAATTCCATTCGATTCCATTCCATTCCACTCCATTCCATTCCATTGAATTCCATTCCATTCCATTCCATTACATTCCATTCCATTCCATGGAATTCCATTCCATTCCATTCCATTCCATTCCATAGAATTCCATTCCATTCCATTCCATTCCATTCCACTGAATTCCATTCCATTCCATTCCATTCCGTTCCGTTCCGTTCCGTTGCGTTCCGTTCCGTTCCGTTGTGTTCCGTTCCGTTCTATTCGGGTTGATTCCATTCTATTCCATTCCATTCCAATCCATTCCATTCCATTCCGTTGAATTCCATTCCATTCCATTCCATTCCATTCCATTCCATTCCATTCCATTCCATTGAATTCCATTCCATTCCATTCCATTCCATTCCATTCCATTCCATTGAATTCCATTCCATTCCATTCCATTCCATGGAATTCCGTTCCATTCCATTCCATTCCGTTCCGTTCCGTCCCGTTCCGTTCCGTTCCGTTCCGTTGCGTTCCGTTCCGTTCTACTCGGGTTGATTCCATTCTATTCCATTCCATTCCATTCGATTCCATTCGATTCCATTCGATTCCACTCCATTCCATTCCATAGAATTCCATTCCATTCCATTCCATTCCATGGAATTCCATTCCATTCCATTCCATTCCATTGAATTCCATTCCATTCCATTCCATTCCATTGAATTCCATTGCATTCCATTCCATTCCATTCCATTCCATTCCATTGAATTCCATTCCATTCCATTCCATTCCATGGAATTCCGTTCCATTCCATTCCATTCCGTTCCTTTCCGTCCCGATCCGTTCCGTTCCGTTCCGTTGCATTCCGTTCCGTTCTACTCGGGTTGATTCCATTCTATTCCATTCCATTCCATTCGATTCCATTCGATTCCATTCGATTCCACTCCATTCCATTCCATAGAATTCCATTCCATTCCATTCCATTCCATTGAATTCCATTCCATTCCATTCCATTCCATTCCATTCCATTCCATTCTACTGGTGTCCATTCCATTCCATTCCATTCCATTCCATTCCATTCCATTCCATTCCATTCCATTCCATTCCATTCCTTTCCATTCCATTGCATTCCATTGCATTCCATTCCATTCCATTCCATTCCATTCCATTCCATTCCATTCCACTCCACTCCACTCCACTCCACTCCATTCCACTCCACTCCACTCCGGTACATTCCATTCCATTCCATTCCATTCCATTCCAATCCATTCCGTGCTTCTCGGGTACATTCCGTTCCGTTCCATTCCATTCCATTCCATTCCATTCCGTTCCAGTGCACTCTACTCCACTCCACTCCACTCCACTCCACTCCGGTACATTCCATTCCATTCCATTCCATTCCATTCCATTCCATTCCATTTCCATTCCCATTCCATTTCCATTCCCGTTCCATTTCCATTCCCGTTTCTTTCCCATTCCCGATCCATTTCCATTCCAGTTCCATTACCATTCCCGTTCCATTTCCATTCCCGATCCATTTCCATTCCCGTTCCTTTTCCATTCCCGTTCCATTTCCATTCCCGTTCCGTTACCATTCCCGTTCCATTTCCGTTCCCGTTCCGTTTCCGTTCCCGTTCCATTTCCGTTCTCGTTCCGTTTCCGTTCCCGTTCCATTTCCATTCCCGTTCCATTTCCGTTCCCGTTCCATTTCCATTCCCGTTCCATTTCCGTTCCCGTTCCATTTCCATTCCCGTTCTATTTCCATTCCCTTTCCATTTCCATTTCATTCCATTCCGTTCTGCTCGGGTACATTCCATTCCATTCCATTGCATTCCATTCCGTTCTGCTCCTGTCCATTCCATTCCATTCCATTCCGTTCCATTCCGTTCTACTCGGGTAGATTCCATTCCATTCCATTCCATTCCATTCCATTCCATTCCATTCCATTCCATTCCATTCCATTCCATTCCATTCTACTGGTGTCCATTCCATTCCATTCCATTCCATTCCATTCCATTCCATTCCATTCCATTCCATTGCATTCCATTCCATTCAATTCCATTCCATTCCGTTCTACTCGGGTAGATTCCATTCCATTCCATTCCATTCCATTCCTTTCCATTCCATTGCATTCCATTGCATTGCATTGCACTCAATTCCATTCCATTCCATTCCATTCCATTCCATTCCATTCCATTCCATTCCGTTCCGTTCAACTCGGTTACATTCCATTCAATTACATTCCATTCCGTTCTACTCGGTTACATTCCATTCCATTCCATTCCATTCCATTCCAATCCATTCCATTCCATTCCATTCCGTTCTACTCGGGTACATTCCATTCCATTCCATTCCATTCCATTCCATTCCATTCCATTCCATTCCGTTCTACTTTGGTACATTCCATTCCATTCCATTCCATTCCATTCCATTCTATTCCATTACATTCCATTCCATTCCATTCCGTTCTACTCGGGTTGATTCCATTCTATTCCATTCCATTCCATTCCATTCCATTCCATTCCATTCCATTCCATTCCAATCGATTCCATTCCATTCCATTCCATTGAATTCCATTCCATTCCATTCCATTCCTTGGAATTCCATTCCATTCCATTCCATTCCATTCCATTCCATTCCATTGAATTCCATTCCATTCCATTGAATTCCATTCCATTCCATTCCATTCCATTGAATTCCGTTCCATTCCATTCCATTCCATTCCATTCCATTCCATTGAATTCCATTCCATTCCATTCCATAGAATTCCGTTCCATTCCATTCCATTCCATTCCATTCCATTCCATTCCATGGAATTCCATTCGATTCCATTCCATTCCATTCCATTCCATGGAATTCCATTCCATTCCATTCCATTCCTTTCCATTGAATTCCATTCTGTTCCATTCCATTCCTTTGAATTCCGTTCCATTCCATTCCATTCCGTTCCTTTCCGTTCCGTTCCGTTCCGTTCCGTTCCGTTGCGTTCCGCTCCGTTCTACTCGGGTTGATTCCATTCTATTCCATTCCATTCCATTCGATCCCATTCGATTCCATTCGATTCCATTCGATTCCATTGGATTCCACTCCATTCCATTCCATAGAATTCCATTCCATTCCATTCCATTTGAATTCCATTCCATTCCATTCCATTCCATTCTATTCCATTCCATCCCATTCCATTCCATTCCATTCCATTCTACTCGGGTTGATTGCATTCTATTCCATTCCATTCCATTCGATTCCATTCGATTCCATTCGATTCCATTCGATTCCATTCGATTCCATTCCATTCCATTCCATTCCATTCCATTGAATTCCATTCCATTCCATTCCATTCCATTCCATTGAATTCCATTCCATTCCATTCCATTCCATTCCATTCCATTCCATTCCATTGAATTCCATTCCGTTCCATTTCATTCCATTGAATTCCATTCCATTCCATTCCATTCCATTCCATTCCATTCCATTCCATTCCATTCCATTCCATCCCATTGAATTCCATTCCATTCCATTCCATTCCATTGAATTCCATTCCATTCCATTCCATTCCATTCCATTCCATTCCATTCCATTCTACTGGTGTCCATTCCATTCCATTCCATTCCGTTCCATTCCATTCCATTCCATTCCATTCCATTCCATTCCGTTCCGTTCTACTCGGTTACATTCCATTCAATTCCATTCCATTCCGTTCTACTCGGGTAGATTCCATTCCATTCCATTCCATTCCATTCCTTTCCATTCCATTGCATTCCATTGCATTGCATTGCACTCAATTCCATTCCATTCCATTCCATTCCATTCCATTCCATTCCATTCCATTCCATTCCATTCCGTTCCGTTCAACTCGGTTACATTCCATTCAATTACATTCCATTCCGTTCTACTCGGTAACATTCCATTCCATTCCATTCCATTCCATTCCAATCCATTCCATTCCATTCCATTCCGTTCTACTCGGGTACATTCCATTCCATTCCATTCCATTCCATTCCATTCCATTCCATTCCATTCCATTCCGTTCTACTTTGGTACATTCCATTCCATTCCATTCCATTCCATTCCATTCTATTCCATTACATTCCATTCCATTCCATTCCGTTCTACTCGGGTTGATTCCATTCTATTCCATTCCATTCCATTCCATTCCATTCCATTCCATTCCATTCCATTCCAATCGATTCCATTCCATTCCATTCCATTGAATTCCATTCCATTCCATTCCATTCCTTGGAATTCCATTCCATTCCATTCCATTCCATTCCATTCCATTCCATTCCATGGAATTCCATTCCATTCCATTCCATTCCATGGAATTCCATTCCATTCCATTCCATTCCATTCCATTGAATTCCATTCCGTTCCATTCCATTCCATTGAATTCCATTCCATTCCATTCCATTCCATTCCATTCCATTCCATTCCATTCCATTCCATTGAATTCCATTCCATTCCATTCCATTCCATTCCTTTCCATCCCATTCCATTCCATTCCATTCCATTCCATTCCGTTCTACTCGGGTTGATTCCGTTCTATTCCATTCCATTCCATTCGATCCCATTTGATTCCATTCGATTCCATTCAATTCCATTCGATTCCATTCCATTCCACTCCATTCCATTCCATTGAATTCCATTCCATTCCATTCCATTCCATTCCATTCCATTCCATTCCATTCCATTGAATTCCATTCCATTCCATTCCATTCCATTCCATTGAATTCCATTCCATTCCATTCCATTCAATTGAATTCCGTTCCATTCCATTCCATTCCGTTCCGTTCCGTCCCGTTCCGTTCCGTTCCGTTGCGTTCCGTTCCGTTCTACTCGGGTTGATTAAATTCTATTCCATTCCATTCTATTCGATTCCATTCGATTCCAATCGATTCCATTCGATTCCATTCGATTCCATTGAATTCCATTCCATTCCATTCCATTCCATTGAATTCCTTTGCATTATATTCCATTCCGTTCCGTCCCGTCCCGTTCCGTTCCGTTCCGTTCCGTTGCGTGCCGTTCCGTTCTACTCGGGTTGATTCCATTCCATTCCATTCCATTCCATTCCATTCCATTCCATTCCATTCCATTCCCTTGAATTCCATTCCATTCCATTCCATTCCATTCCATTCCATTCCATTCCATTCCATTCCATTGAATTCCATTGAATTCCATTCCATTTAATTCCACTCCATTCCATTCCATTCGATTCCATTCCATTCCATTGAATTCCAATCCATTCCATTCCATTCCATTCCATTCCATTCCGTTCTACTCGGGTTGATTCCATTCTATTCCATTCCATTCCATTCGATTCCATTCCATTTCATTCCATTGCATTGAATTCCAATCCATTCCATTCCATTCCATTCCATTCCATTCCATTCCATTCCATTCCGTTCTACTCGGGTTGATTCCATTATATTCCATTCCATTCCATTCGATTCCATTCCATTCCAATCAATTCCATTCGATTCCATTCGATTCCATTCGATTCCATTCCATTCCATTCCATTGAATTCCATTCCATTCCATTCCATTCCATTCCATTGAATTCCATTTCCTTCCATTCCATTCCATTGAATTCCGATCCATTCCATTCCATTCCGTTCCGTTCCGTTCCGTTCCGTTCCGTTCCGTTGCATTCCTTTCCGTTCTACTCGGGTTGATTCCATTCTATTCCATTCCATTCCATTCCATTCCATTCCATTCCATTCGATTCCATTCGATTCCATTCCATTCCATTCCATTGAAATCCATTCCATTCCATTCCATTCCATTCCATTCCATTACATTCCATTGAATTCCTTTGAATTCCATTCCATTTAATTCCATTCCATTCCATTCCATTCGATTCCATTGAATTCCATTCCACTCCATTCCATTCCATTCGATTCCATTGAATTCCATTCCATTCCATTCCATTCCATTGAATTCCGTTCCATTCCATTCCATTCCATTCCGTTCCATTCCGTTCCATTCCGTTCCATTCCTTTCCATTCCATTGAATTCCGTTCCATTCCTTTGAATTCCGTTCCATTCCGTTCCTTTCCGTTCCATTCCGTTCCGTTCCGTTCCATTCCGTTCCATTCCACTCCATTCCATTCCATTCCATTCCATTCTACTCGGGTTGATTCCATTGTATTCCATTCCATTCCATTCGAATCCATTCCATTGCATTCCATTCCATTCCGTTCTACTCGGGTTCATTCCATTCCATTCTTTCCGTTCCGTTCCGTTCCATTCCATTCCATTCCATTCCATTCCATTCCATTCCATTCCATTCCATTCCTTTGAATACCATTCCATTCCATTCCATTCCATTCCATTCCATCCCATTCCATTCCATTCCATTCCATTCCGTTCTACTCGGGTTGATTCCATTCTATTCCATTCCATTCCATTCGATCCCATTTGATTCCATTCGATTCCATTCAATTCCATTCGATTCCATTCCATTCCACTCCATTCCATTCCATTGAATTCCATTCCATTCCATTCCATTACATTCCATTCCATTCCATGGAATTCCATTCCATTCCATTCCATTCCATTCCATAGAATTCCATTCCATTCCATTCCATTCCATTCCACTGAATTCCATTCCATTCCATTCCATTCCGTTCCGTTCCGTTCCGTTGCGTTCCGTTCCGTTCCGTTGTGTTCCGTTCCGTTCTATTCGGGTTGATTCCATTCTATTCCATTCCATTCCAATCCATTCCATTCCATTCCATTGAATTCCATTCCATTCCATTCCATTCCATTCCATTCCATTCCATTCCATTCCATTCCATTGAATTCCATTCCATTCCATTCCATTCCATTGAATTCCATTCCATTCCATTCCATTCCATTCCATTCCATTCCATTGAATTCCATTCCATTCCATTCCATTCCATGGAATTCCGTTCCATTCCATTCCATTCCGTTCCGTTCCGTCCCGTTCCGTTCCGTTCCGTTCCGTTGCGTTCCGTTCCGTTCTACTCGGGTTGATTCCATTCTATTCCATTCCATTCCATTCGATTCCATTCGATTCCATTCGATTCCACTCCATTCCATTCCATAGAATTCCATTCCATTCCATTCCATTCCATGGAATTCCATTCCATTCCATTCCATTCCATTGAATTCCATTCCATTCCATTCCATTCCATTGAATTCCATTGCATTCCATTCCATTCCATTCCATTGAATTCCATTCCATTCCATTCCATTCCATGGAATTCCGTTCCATTCCATTCCATTCCGTTCCTTTCCGTCCCGTTCCGTTCCGTTCCGTTCCGTTGCATTCCGTTCCGTTCTACTCGGGTTGATTCCATTCTATTCCATTCCATTCCATTCGATTCCATTCGATTCCATTCGATTCCACTCCATTCCATTCCATAGAATTCCATTCCATTCCATTCCATTCCATTGAATTCCATTCCATTCCATTCCATTCCATTCCATTCCATTCCATTCTACTGGTGTCCATTCCATTCCATTCCATTCCATTCCATTCCATTCCATTCCATTCCATCCCATTCCATTCCATTCCATTCCATTCCATTCCATTGAATTCCGTTGCATGATATTCCATTCCGTTCCGTCCCGTCCCGTTCCGTTCCGTTCCGTTCCGTTGCGTGCCGTTCCGTTCTACTCGGGTTGATTCCATTCCATTCCATTCCATTCCATTCCATTCCATTCCATTCCATTCCATTGAATTCCATTCCATTCCATTCCATTCCATGGAATTCCATTCCATTCCATTCCATTCCATTCCGTTCTACTCGGGTTGATTCCATTCTATTCCATTCCATTCCATTCGATCTCATTCGATTCCATTCGATTCCATTCGATTCCACTCCATTCCATTCCATTGAATTCCATTCCATTCCATTCCATTCCATTCCATTCCATTGAATTCCATTCCATTCCATTCCATTCCATTCCATTGAATTCCATTCCGTTCCATTTCATTCCATTGAATTCCATTCCATTCCATTCCATTCCATTCCATTCCATTCCATTCCATTCCATCCCATTCAATTCCATTCCATTCCATTCCATTCCATTCCATCCCATTCCATTCCATTCCATTCCATTCCATCCCATTCCATTCCATTCCATTCCATTCCGTTCTACTCGGGTTGATTCCATTCTATTCCATTCCATTCCATTCGATCCCATTTGATTCCATTCGATTCCATTCAATTCCATTCGATTCCATTCCATTCCACTCCATTCCATTCCATTGAATTCCATTCCATTCCATTCCATTACATTCCATTCCATTCCATGGAATTCCATTCCATTCCATTCCATTCCATTCCATAGAATTCCATTCCATTCCATTCCATTCCATTCCACTGAATTCCATTCCATTCCATTCCATTCCGTTCCGTTCCGTTCCGTTGCGTTCCGTTCCGTTCCGTTGTGTTCCGTTCCGTTCTATTCGGGTTGATTCCATTCTATTCCATTCCATTCCAATCCATTCCATTCCATTCCGTTGAATTCCATTCCATTCCATTCCATTCCATTCCATTCCATTCCATTCCATTCCATTGAATTCCATTCCATTCCATTCCATTCCATTCCATTCCATTCCATTGAATTCCATTCCATTCCATTCCATTCCATGGAATTCCGTTCCATTCCATTCCATTCCGTTCCGTTCCGTCCCGTTCCGTTCCGTTCCGTTCCGTTGCGTTCCGTTCCGTTCTACTCGGGTTGATTCCATTCTATTCCATTCCATTCCATTCGATTCCATTCGATTCCATTCGATTCCACTCCATTCCATTCCATAGAATTCCATTCCATTCCATTCCATTCCATGGAATTCCATTCCATTCCATTCCATTCCATTGAATTCCATTCCATTCCATTCCATTCCATTGAATTCCATTGCATTCCATTCCATTCCATTCCATTCCATTCCATTGAATTCCATTCCATTCCATTCCATTCCATGGAATTCCGTTCCATTCCATTCCATTCCGTTCCTTTCCGTCCCGATCCGTTCCGTTCCGTTCCGTTGCATTCCGTTCCGTTCTACTCGGGTTGATTCCATTCTATTCCATTCCATTCCATTCGATTCCATTCGATTCCATTCGATTCCACTCCATTCCATTCCATAGAATTCCATTCCATTCCATTCCATTCCATTGAATTCCATTCCATTCCATTCCATTCCATTCCATTCCATTCCATTCTACTGGTGTCCATTCCATTCCATTCCATTCCATTCCATTCCATTCCATTCCATTCCATTCCATTCCATTCCATTCCTTTCCATTCCATTGCATTCCATTGCATTCCATTCCATTCCATTCCATTCCATTCCATTCCATTCCATTCCACTCCACTCCACTCCACTCCACTCCATTCCACTCCACTCCACTCCGGTACATTCCATTCCATTCCATTCCATTCCATTCCAATCCATTCCGTGCTTCTCGGGTACATTCCGTTCCGTTCCATTCCATTCCATTCCATTCCATTCCGTTCCAGTGCACTCTACTCCACTCCACTCCACTCCACTCCACTCCGGTACATTCCATTCCATTCCATTCCATTCCATTCCATTCCATTCCATTTCCATTCCCATTCCATTTCCATTCCCGTTCCATTTCCATTCCCGTTTCTTTCCCATTCCCGATCCATTTCCATTCCAGTTCCATTACCATTCCCGTTCCATTTCCATTCCCGATCCATTTCCATTCCCGTTCCTTTTCCATTCCCGTTCCATTTCCATTCCCGTTCCGTTACCATTCCCGTTCCATTTCCGTTCCCGTTCCGTTTCCGTTCCCGTTCCATTTCCGTTCTCGTTCCGTTTCCGTTCCCGTTCCATTTCCATTCCCGTTCCATTTCCGTTCCCGTTCCATTTCCATTCCCGTTCCATTTCCGTTCCCGTTCCATTTCCATTCCCGTTCTATTTCCATTCCCTTTCCATTTCCATTTCATTCCATTCCGTTCTGCTCGGGTACATTCCATTCCATTCCATTGCATTCCATTCCGTTCTGCTCCTGTCCATTCCATTCCATTCCATTCCGTTCCATTCCGTTCTACTCGGGTAGATTCCATTCCATTCCATTCCATTCCATTCCATTCCATTCCATTCCATTCCATTCCATTCCATTCCATTCCATTCTACTGGTGTCCATTCCATTCCATTCCATTCCATTCCATTCCATTCCATTCCATTCCATTCCATTGCATTCCATTCCATTCAATTCCATTCCATTCCGTTCTACTCGGGTAGATTCCATTCCATTCCATTCCATTCCATTCCTTTCCATTCCATTGCATTCCATTGCATTGCATTGCACTCAATTCCATTCCATTCCATTCCATTCCATTCCATTCCATTCCATTCCATTCCGTTCCGTTCAACTCGGTTACATTCCATTCAATTACATTCCATTCCGTTCTACTCGGTTACATTCCATTCCATTCCATTCCATTCCATTCCAATCCATTCCATTCCATTCCATTCCGTTCTACTCGGGTACATTCCATTCCATTCCATTCCATTCCATTCCATTCCATTCCATTCCATTCCGTTCTACTTTGGTACATTCCATTCCATTCCATTCCATTCCATTCCATTCTATTCCATTACATTCCATTCCATTCCATTCCGTTCTACTCGGGTTGATTCCATTCTATTCCATTCCATTCCATTCCATTCCATTCCATTCCATTCCATTCCATTCCAATCGATTCCATTCCATTCCATTCCATTGAATTCCATTCCATTCCATTCCATTCCTTGGAATTCCATTCCATTCCATTCCATTCCATTCCATTCCATTCCATTGAATTCCATTCCATTCCATTGAATTCCATTCCATTCCATTCCATTCCATTGAATTCCGTTCCATTCCATTCCATTCCATTCCATTCCATTCCATTGAATTCCATTCCATTCCATTCCATAGAATTCCGTTCCATTCCATTCCATTCCATTCCATTCCATTCCATTCCATGGAATTCCATTCGATTCCATTCCATTCCATTCCATTCCATGGAATTCCATTCCATTCCATTCCATTCCTTTCCATTGAATTCCATTCTGTTCCATTCCATTCCTTTGAATTCCGTTCCATTCCATTCCATTCCGTTCCTTTCCGTTCCGTTCCGTTCCGTTCCGTTCCGTTGCGTTCCGCTCCGTTCTACTCGGGTTGATTCCATTCTATTCCATTCCATTCCATTCGATCCCATTCGATTCCATTCGATTCCATTCGATTCCATTGGATTCCACTCCATTCCATTCCATAGAATTCCATTCCATTCCATTCCATTTGAATTCCATTCCATTCCATTCCATTCCATTCTATTCCATTCCATCCCATTCCATTCCATTCCATTCCATTCTACTCGGGTTGATTGCATTCTATTCCATTCCATTCCATTCGATTCCATTCGATTCCATTCGATTCCATTCGATTCCATTCGATTCCATTCCATTCCATTCCATTCCATTCCATTGAATTCCATTCCATTCCATTCCATTCCATTCCATTGAATTCCATTCCATTCCATTCCATTCCATTCCATTCCATTCCATTCCATTGAATTCCATTCCGTTCCATTTCATTCCATTGAATTCCATTCCATTCCATTCCATTCCATTCCATTCCATTCCATTCCATTCCATCCCATTCAATTCCATTCCATTCCATTCCATTCCATTCCATCCCATTCCATTCCATTCCATTCCATTCCGTTCTACTCGGGTTGATTCCATTCTATTCCATTCCATTCCATTCGATCCCATTTGATTCCATTCGATTCCATTCAATTCCATTCGATTCCATTCCATTCCACTCCATTCCATTCCATTGAATTCCATTCCATTCCATTCCATTACATTCCATTCCATTCCATGGAATTCCATTCCATTCCATTCCATTCCATTCCATAGAATTCCATTCCATTCCATTCCATTCCACTGAATTCCATTCCATTCCATTCCATTCCATTCCGTTCCGTTCCGTTCCGTTGCGTTCCGTTCCGTTCCGTTGTGTTCCGTTCCGTTCTACTCGGGTTGATTCCATTCTATTCCATTCCATTCCAATCCATTCCATTCCATTCCATTGAATTCCATTCCATTCCATTCCATTCCATTCCATTCCATTCCATTCCATTCCATTCCATTCCATTCCATTGAATTCCATTCCATTCCATTCCATTCCATTCCATTCCATTCCATTCCATTGAATTCCATTCCATTCCATTCCATTCCATGGAATTCCGTTCCATTCCATTCCATTCCGTTCCGTTCCGTCCCGTTCCGTTCCGTTCCGTTCCGTTGCGTTCCGTTCCGTTCTACTCGGGTTGATTCCATTCTATTCCATTCCATTCCATTCGATTCCATTCGATTCCATTCGATTCCACTCCATTCCATTCCATAGAATTCCATTCCATTCCATTCCATTCCATTGAATTCCATTCCATTCCATTCCATTCCATTGAATTCCATTCCATTCCATTCCATTCCATTGAATTCCATTCCATTCCATTCCATTCCATTCCATTCCATTCCATTGAATTCCATTCCATTCCATTCCATTCCATTCCATTCCATTCCATTCCATTCCATTCCATTCCATTTCATTCCAGTCCAATCCATTCGATTCCATTCCATTCCATTCCATTTCATTGCATTCCATTCCATTCCATTCCATTCCATTCCATTCCATTCCATTCCATTCCATTCCATTCCGTTCTACTCAGGTTGATTCCATTCTATTCCATTCCATTCCATTCCATTCCATTCCATTCCATTCCATTCCATTCGATTCCATTCCATTCCATTCCATTGAATTCCATTCCATTCCTTTCCATTCCATGGAATTCCATTCCATTCCATTCCATTCCATTCCATTCCATTCCATTCCATTGAATTCCATTCCATTCCATTCCATTCCATTCCATTGAATTCCATTCCGTTCCATTCCATTCCATTGAATTCCATTCCATTCCATTCCATTCCATTCCATTCCATTCCATTGAATTCCATTCCATTCCATTCCATTCCATTCCATTCCATCCCATTCCATTCCATTCCATTCCATTCCGTTCTACTCGGGTTGATTCCATTCTATTCCATTCCATTCCATTCGATCCCATTTGATTCCATTCGATTCCATTCAATTCCATTCGATTCCATTCCATTCCACTCCATTCCATTCCATTGAATTCCATTCCATTCCATTCCATTCCATTCCATTCCATTCCATTCCATGGAATTCCATTCCATTCCATTCCATTCCATAGAATTCCATTCCATTCCATTCCATTCCACTGAATTCCGTTCCATTCCATTCCATTCCGTTCCGTTCCGTTCCGTTCCGTTCCGTTGCGTTCCGTTCCGTTCCGTTGTGTTCCGTTCCGTTCTACTCGGGTTGCTTCCATTCTATTCCATTCCATTCCAATCCATTCCGTTCCATTCCATTGAATTCCATTCCATTCCATTCCATTCGATTCCATTCCATTCCATTCCATTCCATTGCATTCCATTCCATTCCATTCCATTCCATTCCATTGAATTCCATTCCATTCCATTCCATTCCATGGAATTCCGTTCCATTCCATTCCATTCCGTTCCTTTCCGTCCCGTTCCGTTCCGTTCCGTTCCGTTGCGTTCCGTTCCGTTCTACTCGGGTTGATTCCATTCTATTCCATTCCATTCCATTCGATTCCATTCGATTCCATTCGATTCCACTCCATTCCATTCCATAGAATTCCATTCCATTCCATTCCATTCCATTCCATTCCATTCCATTCTACTGGTGTCCATTCAATTCCATTCCATTCCATTCCATTCCATTCCATTCCATTCCTTTCCATTCCATTGCATTCCATTGCATTCCATTCCATTCCATTCCATTCCATTGCATTCCATTCCACTCCACTCCACTCCACTCCACTCCATTCCACTCCACTCCACTCCGGTACATTCCATTCCATTCCATTCCATTCCATTCCATTCCATTCCATTCCGTGCTTCTCGGGTACATTCCGTTCCGTTCCATTCCATTCCATTCCATTCCATTCCGTTCCAGTGCACTCTACTCCACTCCACTCCACTCCACTCCACTCCGGTACATTCCATTCCATTCCATTCCATTCCATTCCATTCCATTCCATTTCCATTCCCATTCCATTTCCATTCCCGTTCCATTTCCATTCCCGTTTCTTTTCCATTCCCGATCCATTTCCATTCCAGTTCCATTACCATTCCCGTTCCATTTCCATTCCCGATCCATTTCCATTCCCGTTCCTTTTCCATTCCCGTTCCATTTCCATTCCCGTTCCGTTACCATTCCCGTTCCATTTCCGTTCCCGTTCCGTTTCCATTCCCGTTCCATTTCCGTTCTCGTTCCGTTTCCGTTCCCGTTCCATTTCCATTCCCGTTCCATTTCCGTTCCCGTTCCATTTCCATTCCCGTTCCATTTCCGTTCCCGTTCCATTTCCATTCCCGTTCTATTTCCATTCCCTTTCCATTTCCATTTCATTCCATTCCGTTCTGCTCGGGTACATTCCATTCCATTCCATTGCATTCCATTCCGTTCTGCTCCTGTCCATTCCATTCCATTCCATTCCGTTCCATTCCGTTCTACTCGGGTAGATTCCGTTCCATTTCCTTTCCCGTTCTATTTCCATTCCCTTTCCATTTCCATTTCATTCCATTCCGTTCTGCTCGGGTACATTCCATTCCATTCCATTGCATTCCATTCCGTTCTGCTCCTGTCCATTCCTTTCCATTCCATTCCGTTCCATTCCGTTCTACTCGGGTAGATTCCATTCCATTCCATTCCATTCCATTCCATTCCATTCCATTCCATTCCTTTCCATTCCATTCCATTCTACTGGTGTCCATTCCATTCCATTCCATTCCATTCCATTCCATTCCATTCCATTGCATTCCATTCCATTCCATTCCATTGCATTCCATTCCATTCCATTCCATTCCATTCCATTCCATTCCGTTCCGTTCTACTCGGTTACATTCCATTCAATTCCATTCCATTCCGTTCTACTCGGGTAGATTCCATTCCATTCCATTCCATTCCATTCCTTTCCATTCCATTGCATTCCATTGCATTGCATTGCACTCAATTCCATTCCATTCCATTCCATTCCATTCCATTCCATTCCATTCCATTCCGTTCCGTTCAACTCGGTTACATTCCATTCAATTACATTCCATTCCGTTCTACTCGGTTACATTCCATTCCATTCCATTCCATTCCATTCCAATCCATTCCATTCCATTCCATTCCGTTCTACTCGGGTACATTCCATTCCATTCCATTCCATTCCATTCCATTCCATTCCATTCCATTCCGTTCTACTTTGGTACATTCCATTCCATTCCATTCCATTCCATTCCATTCTATTCCATTACATTCCATTCCATTCCATTCCGTTCTACTCGGGTTGATTCCATTCTATTCCATTCCATTCCATTCCATTCCATTCCATTCCATTCCATTCCATTCCAATCGATTCCATTCCATTCCATTCCATTGAATTCCATTCCATTCCATTCCATTCCTTGGAATTCCATTCCATTCCATTCCATTCCATTCCATTCCATTCCATGGAATTCCATTCCATTCCATTCCATTCCATTCCATTGAATTCCATTCCGTTCCATTCCATTCCATTGAATTCCATTCCATTCCATTCCATTCCATTCCATTCCATTCCATTCCATTCCATTCCATTGAATTCCATTCCATTCCATTCCATTCCATTCCATTCCTTTCCATCCCATTCCATTCCATTCCATTCCATTCCATTCCGTTCTACTCGGGTTGATTCCATTCTATTCCATTCCATTCCATTCGATCCCATTTGATTCCATTCGATTCCATTCAATTCCATTCGATTCCATTCCATTCCACTCCATTCCATTCCATTGAATTCCATTCCATTCCATTCCATTCCATTCCATTCCATTCCATTCCATTCCATTGAATTCCATTCCATTGAATTCCATTCCATTCCATTCCATTGAATTCCATTCCATTCCATTCCATTCAATTGAATTCCGTTCCATTCCATTCCATTCCGTTCCGTTCCGTCCCGTTCCGTTCCGTTCCGTTGCGTTCCGTTCCGTTCTACTCGGGTTGATTAAATTCTATTCCATTCCATTCTATTCGATTCCATTCGATTCCAATCGATTCCATTCGATTCCATTCGATTCCATTGAATTCCATTCCATTCCATTCCATTCCATTGAATTCCGTTGCATTATATTCCATTCCGTTCCATCCCGTCCCGTTCCGTTCCGTTCCGTTCCGTTGCGTGCCGTTCCGTTCTACTCGGGTTGATTCCATTCCATTCCATTCCATTCCATTCCATTCCATTCCATTCCATTCCATTGAATTCCATTCCATTCCATTCCATTCCATTCCATTCCATTCCATTCCATTCCGTTCTACTCGGGTTGATTCCATTCTATTCCATTCCATTCCATTCCATTCCGTTCTACTCGGGTTGATTCCATTCTATTCCATTCCATTCCATTCGATCTCATTCGATTCCATTCGATTCCATTCGATTCCACTCCATTCCATTCCATTGAATTCCATTCCATTCCATTCCATTCCATTCCATTCCATTGAATTCCATTCCATTCCATTCCATTCCATTCCATTCCATTCCATTCCATTCCATTCCATTGAATTCCATTCTGTTCCATTCCATTCCTTTGAATTCCGTTCCATTCCATTCCATTCCGTTCCTTTCCGTTCCGTTCCGTTCCGTTCCGTTCCGTTGCGTTCCGCTCCGTTCTACTCGGGTTGATTCCATTCTATTCCATTCCATTCCATTCGATCCCATTCGATTCCATTCGATTCCATTCGATTCCATTCGATTCCACTCCATTCCATTCCATAGAATTCCATTCCATTCCATTCCATTTGAATTCCATTCCATTCCATTCCATTCCATTCTATTCCATTCCATCCCATTCCATTCCATTCCATTCCATTCTACTCGGGTTGATTGCATTCTATTCCATTCCATTCCATTCGATTCCATTCGATTCCATTCGATTCCATTCGATTCCATTCGATTCCATTCCATTCCATTCCATTCCATTCCATTCCATTCCATTCCATTCCATTCCATTCCATTCCATTGAATTCCATTCCATTCCTTTCCATTCCATGGAATTCCATTCCATTCCATTCCATTCCATTCCATTCCATTCCATTCCATTCCATTGAATTCCATTCCATTCCATTCCATTCCATTCCATTGAATTCCATTCCGTTCCATTCCATTCCATTGAATTCCATTCCATTCCATTCCATTCCATTCCATTCCATTCCATTGAATTCCATTCCATTCCATTCCATTCCATTCCATTCCATCCCATTCCATTCCATTCCATTCCATTCCGTTCTACTCGGGTTGATTCCATTCTATTCCATTCCATTCCATTCGATCCCATTTGATTCCATTCGATTCCATTCAATTCCATTCGATTCCATTCCATTCCACTCCATTCCATTCCATTGAATTCCATTCCATTCCATTCCATTCCATTCCATTCCATTCCATTCCATGGAATTCCATTCCATTCCATTCCATTCCATAGAATTCCATTCCATTCCATTCCATTCCACTGAATTCCGTTCCATTCCATTCCATTCCGTTCCGTTCCGTTCCGTTCCGTTCCGTTGCGTTCCGTTCCGTTCCGTTGTGTTCCGTTCCGTTCTACTCGGGTTGCTTCCATTCTATTCCATTCTATTCCAATCCATTCCGTTCCATTCCATTGAATTCCATTCCATTCCATTCCATTCGATTCCATTCCATTCCATTCCATTCCATTGCATTCCATTCCATTCCATTCCATTCCATTCCATTGAATTCCATTCCATTCCATTCCATTCCATGGAATTCCGTTCCATTCCATTCCATTCCGTTCCTTTCCGTCCCGTTCCGTTCCGTTCCGTTCCGTTGCGTTCCGTTCCGTTCTACTCGGGTTGATTCCATTCTATTCCATTCCATTCCATTCGATTCCATTCGATTCCATTCGATTCCACTCCATTCCATTCCATAGAATTCCATTCCATTCCATTCCATTCCATTCCATTCCATTCCATTCTACTGGTGTCCATTCCATTCCATTCCATTCCATTCCATTCCATTCCATTCCATTCCTTTCCATTCCATTGCATTCCATTGCATTCCATTCCATTCCATTCCATTCCATTCCATTCCATTCCACTCCACTCCACTCCACTCCACTCCATTCCACTCCACTCCACTCCGGTACATTCCATTCCATTCCATTCCATTCCATTCCATTCCATTCCATTCCATTCCGTGCTTCTCGGGTACATTCCGTTCCGTTCCATTCCATTCCATTCCATTCCATTCCGTTCCAGTGCACTCTACTCCACTCCACTCCACTCCACTCCACTCCGGTACATTCCATTCCATTCCATTCCATTCCATTCCATTCCATTCCATTTCCATTCCCATTCCATTTCCATTCCCGTTCCATTTCCATTCCCGTTTCTTTTCCATTCCCGATCCATTTCCATTCCAGTTCCATTACCATTCCCGTTCCATTTCCATTCCCGATCCATTTCCATTCCCGTTCCTTTTCCATTCCCGTTCCATTTCCATTCCCGTTCCGTTACCATTCCCGTTCCATTTCCGTTCCCGTTCCGTTTCCATTCCCGTTCCATTTCCGTTCTCGTTCCGTTTCCGTTCCCGTTCCATTTCCATTCCCGTTCCATTTCCGTTCCCGTTCCATTTCCATTCCCGTTCCATTTCCGTTCCCGTTCCATTTCCATTCCCGTTCTATTTCCATTCCCTTTCCATTTCCATTTCATTCCATTCCGTTCTGCTCGGGTACATTCCATTCCATTCCATTGCATTCCATTCCGTTCTGCTCCTGTCCATTCCATTCCATTCCATTCCGTTCCATTCCGTTCTACTCGGGTAGATTCCGTTCCATTTCCTTTCCCGTTCTATTTCCATTCCCTTTCCATTTCCATTTCATTCCATTCCGTTCTGCTCGGGTACATTCCATTCCATTCCATTGCATTCCATTCCGTTCTGCTCCTGTCCATTCCTTTCCATTCCATTCCGTTCCATTCCGTTCTACTCGGGTAGATTCCATTCCATTCCATTCCATTCCATTCCATTCCATTCCATTCCATTCCTTTCCATTCCATTCCATTCTACTGGTGTCCATTCCATTCCATTCCATTCCATTCCATTCCATTCCATTCCATTGCATTCCATTCCATTCCATTCCATTCCATTCCATTCCGTTCCGTTCTACTCGGTTACATTCCATTCAATTCCATTCCATTCCGTTCTACTCGGGTAGATTCCATTCCATTCCATTCCATTCCATTCCTTTCCATTCCATTGCATTCCATTGCATTGCATTGCACTCAATTCCATTCCATTCCATTCCATTCCATTCCATTCCATTCCATTCCATTCCGTTCCGTTCAACTCGGTTACATTCCATTCAATTACATTCCATTCCGTTCTACTCGGTTACATTCCATTCCATTCCATTCCATTCCATTCCAATCCATTCCATTCCATTCCATTCCGTTCTACTCGGGTACATTCCATTCCATTCCATTCCATTCCATTCCATTCCATTCCATTCCATTCCGTTCTACTTTGGTACATTCCATTCCATTCCATTCCATTCCATTCCATTCTATTCCATTACATTCCATTCCATTCCATTCCGTTCTACTCGGGTTGATTCCATTCTATTCCATTCCATTCCATTCCATTCCATTCCATTCCATTCCATTCCATTCCAATCGATTCCATTCCATTCCATTCCATTGAATTCCATTCCATTCCATTCCATTCCTTGGAATTCCATTCCATTCCATTCCATTCCATTCCATTCCATTCCATGGAATTCCATTCCATTCCATTCCATTCCATTCCATTGAATTCCATTCCGTTCCATTCCATTCCATGGAATTCCATTCCATTCCATTCCATTCCATTCCATTCCATTCCATTCCATTCCATTCCATTGAATTCCATTCCATTCCATTCCATTCCATTCCATTCCTTTCCATCCCATTCCATTCCATTCCATTCCATTCCATTCCGTTCTACTCGGGTTGATTCCATTCTATTCCATTCCATTCCATTCGATCCCATTTGATTCCATTCGATTCCATTCAATTCCATTCGATTCCATTCCATTCCACTCCATTCCATTCCATTGAATTCCATTCCATTCCATTCCATTCCATTCCATTCCATTCCATTCCATTCCATTGAATTCCATTCCATTCCATTCCATTCCATTCCATTCCATTGAATTCCATTCCATTCCATTCCATTCAATTGAATTCCGTTCCATTCCATTCCATTCCGTTCCGTTCCGTCCCGTTCCGTTCCGTTCCGTTGCGTTCCGTTCCGTTCTACTCGGGTTGATTAAATTCTATTCCATTCCATTCTATTCGATTCCATTCGATTCCAATCGATTCCATTCGATTCCATTCGATTCCATTGAATTCCATTCCATTCCATTCCATTCCATTGAATTCCGTTGCATTATATTCCATTCCGTTCCATCCCGTCCCGTTCCGTTCCGTTCCGTTCCGTTGCGTGCCGTTCCGTTCTACTCGGGTTGATTCCATTCCATTCCATTCCATTCCATTCCATTCCATTCCATTCCATTCCATTGAATTCCATTCCATTCCATTCCATTCCATTCCATTCCATTCCATTCCATTCCGTTCTACTCGGGTTGATTCCATTCTATTCCATTCCATTCCATTCCATTCCGTTCTACTCGGGTTGATTCCATTCTATTCCATTCCATTCCATTCGATCTCATTCGATTCCATTCGATTCCATTCGATTCCACTCCATTCCATTCCATTGAATTCCATTCCATTCCATTCCATTCCATTCCATTCCATTGAATTCCATTCCATTCCATTCCATTCCATTCCATTCCATTCCATTCCATTCCATTCCATTGAATTCCATTCTGTTCCATTCCATTCCTTTGAATTCCGTTCCATTCCATTCCATTCCGTTCCTTTCCGTTCCGTTCCGTTCCGTTCCGTTCCGTTGCGTTCCGCTCCGTTCTACTCGGGTTGATTCCATTCTATTCCATTCCATTCCATTCGATCCCATTCGATTCCATTCGATTCCATTCGATTCCATTCGATTCCACTCCATTCCATTCCATAGAATTCCATTCCATTCCATTCCATTTGAATTCCATTCCATTCCATTCCATTCCATTCTATTCCATTCCATCCCATTCCATTCCATTCCATTCCATTCTACTCGGGTTGATTGCATTCTATTCCATTCCATTCCATTCGATTCCATTCGATTCCATTCGATTCCATTCGATTCCATTCGATTCCATTCGATTCCATTCCATTCCATTCCATTCCATTCCATTGAATTCCATTCCATTCCTTTCCATTCCATTCCATTGAATTCCATTCCATTCCATTCCATTCCATTCCATTCCATTCCATTGAATTCCATTCCGTTCCATTCCATTCCATTGAATTCCATTCCATTCCATTCCATTCCATTCCATTGCATTCCATTCCATTCCATTCCATTCCATTGAATTCCATTCCATTCCATTCCATTCCATTCCATTCCATCCCATTCCATTCCATTCCATTCCATTCCGTTCTACTCGGGTTGATTCCATTCTATTCCATTCCATTCCATTCGATCCCATTTGATTCCATTCGATTCCATTCAATTCCATTCGATTCCATTCCATTCCACTCCATTCCATTCCATTGAATTCCATTCCATTCCATTCCATTCCATGGAATTCCATTCCATTCCATTCCATGGAATTCCATTCCATTCCATTCCATTCCATTCCATAGAATTCCATTCCATTCCATTCCATTCCACTGAATTCCGTTCCATTCCATTCCATTCCGTTCCGTTCCGTTCCGTTCCGTTCCGTTGCGTTCCGTTCCGTTCCGTTGTGTTCCGTTCCGTTCTACTCGGGTTGATTCCATTCTATTCCATTCCATTCCAATCCATTCCGTTCCATTCCATTGAATTCCATTCCATTCCATTCCATTCCATTCCATTCGATTCCATTCCATTCCATTGAATTCCATTGCATTCCATTCCATTCCATTCCATTCCATTCCATTGAATTCCATTCCATTCCATTCCATTCCATGGAATTCCGTTCCATTCCATTCCATTCCGTTCCTTTCCGTCCCGTTCCGTTCCGTTCCGTTCCGTTGCATTCCGTTCCGTTCTACTCGGGTTGATTCCATTCCATTCCATTCCATTCCATTCGATTCCATTCGATTCCATTCGATTCCACTCCATTCCATTCCATAGAATTCCATTCCATTCCATTCCATTCCATTGAATTCCATTCCATTCCATTCCATTCCATTCCATTCCATTCTACTGGTGTCCATTCCATTCCATTCCATTCCATTCCATTCCATTCCATTCCTTTCCATTCCATTGCATTCCATTGCATTCCATTCCATTCCATTCCATTCCATTCCATTCCATTCCATTCCACTCCACTCCACTCCACTCCACTCCATTCCACTCCACTCCACTCCGGTACATTCCATTCCATTCCATTCCATTCCATTCCAATCCATTCCGTGCTTCTCGGGTACATTCCGTTCCGTTCCATTCCATTCCATTCCATTCCATTCCGTTCCAGTGCACTCTACTCCACTCCACTCCACTCCACTCCACTCCGGTACATTCCATTCCATTCCATTCCATTCCATTCCATTCCATTCCATTTCCATTCCCATTCCATTTCCATTCCCGTTCCATTTCCATTCCCGTTTCTTTTCCATTCCCGATCCATTTCCATTCCAGTTCCATTACCATTCCCTTTCCATTTCCATTCCCGATCCATTTCCATTCCCGTTCCTTTTCCATTCCCGTTCCATTTCCATTCCGGTTCCGTTACCATTCCCGTTCCATTTCCGTTCCCGTTCCGTTTCCGTTCCCGTTCCATTTCCGTTCTCGTTCCGTTTCCGTTCCCGTTCCATTTCCATTCCCGTTCCATTTCCGTTCCCGTTCCATTTCCATTCCCGTTCCATTTCCGTTCCCGTTCCATTTCCATTCCCGTTCTATTTCCATTCCCTTTCCATTTCCATTTCATTCCATTCCGTTCTGCTCGGGTACATTCCATTCCATTCCATTGCATTCCATTCCGTTCTGCTCCTGTCCATTCCATTCCATTCCATTCCGTTCCATTCCGTTCTACTCGGGTAGATTCCATTCCATTCCATTCCATTCCATTCCATTCCATTCCATTCCATTCCATTCCATTCCATTCCATTCTACTGGTGTCCATTCCATTCCATTCCATTCCATTCCATTCCATTCCATTCCATTCCATTCCATTGCATTCCATTCCATTCAATTCCATTCCATTCCGTTCTACTCGGGTAGATTCCATTCCATTCCATTCCATTCCATTCCTTTCCATTCCATTGCATTCCATTGCATTGCATTGCACTCAATTCCATTCCATTCCATTCCATTCCATTCCATTCCATTCCATTCCATTCCTTTCCGTTCAACTCGGTTACATTCCATTCAATTACTTTCCATTCCGTTCTACTCGGTTACATTCCATTCCATTCCATTCCATTCCATTCCAATCCATTCCATTCCATTCCATTCCGTTCTACTCGGGTACATTCCATTCCATTCCATTCCATTCCATTCCATTCCATTCCATTCCGTTCTACTTTGGTACATTCCATTCCATTCCATTCCATTCCATTCCATTCTATTCCATTACATTCCATTCCATTCCATTCCGTTCTACTCGGGTTGATTCCATTCTATTCCATTCCATTCCATTCCATTCCATTCCATTCCATTCCATTCCATTCCATTCCATTCCAATCGATTCCATTCCATTCCATTCCATTGAATTCCATTCCATTCCATTCCATTCCTTGGAATTCCATTCCATTCCATTCCATTCCATTCCATTCCATTCCATTCCATTGAATTCCATTCCATTCCATTGAATTCCATTCCATTCCATTCCATTCCATTGAATTCCGTTCCATTCCATTCCATTCCATTCCATTCCATTCCATTGAATTCCACTCCATTCCATTCCATAGAATTCCGTTCCATTCCATTCCATTCCATTCCATTCCATTCCATTCCATTCCATTCCATTCCATGGAATTCCATTCCATTCCATTCCATTCCTTTCCATTGAATTCCATTCTGTTCCATTCCATTCCTTTGAATTCCGTTCCATTCCATTCCATTCCGTTCCTTTCCGTTCCGTTCCGTTCCGTTCCGTTCCGTTGCGTTCCGCTCCGTTCTACTCGGGTTGATTCCATTCTATTCCATTCCATTCCATTCGATCCCATTCGATTCCATTCGATTCCATTCGATTCCATTCGATTCCACTCCATTCCATTCCATAGAATTCCATTCCATTCCATTCCATTTGAATTCCATTCCATTCCATTCCATTCCATTCTATTCCATTCCATCCCATTCCATTCCATTCCATTCCATTCTACTCGGGTTGATTGCATTCTATTCCATTCCATTCCATTCGATTCCATTCGATTCCATTCGATTCCATTCGATTCCATTCGATTCCAATCGATTCCATTCCATTCCATTCCATTCCATTCCATTGAATTCCATTCCATTCCATTCCATTCCATTCCATTGAATTCCATTCCATTCCATTCCATTCCATTCCATTCCATTACATTTAATTCCATTCCGTTCCATTTCATTCCATTGAATTCCATTCCATTCCATTCCATTCCATTCCATTCCATTCCATCCCATTCAATTCCATTCCATTCCATTCCATTCCATTCCATTCCATCCCATTCCATTCCATTCCATTCCATTCCGTTCCACTCGGGTTGATTCCATTCTATTCCATTCCATTCCATTCGATCCCATTTGATTCCATTCGATTCCATTCAATTCCATTCGATTCCATTCCATTCCACTCCATTCCATTCCATTGAATTCCATTCCATTCCATTCCATTACATTCCATTCCATTCCATGGAATTCCATTCCATTCCATTCCATTCCATTCCATAGAATTCCATTCCATTCCATTCCATTCCACTGAATTCCATTCCATTCCATTCCATTCCGTTCCGTTCCGTTCCGTTGCGTTCCGTTCCGTTCCGTTGTGTTCCGTTCCGTTCTACTCGGGTTGATTCCGTTCTATTCCATTCCATTCCAATCCATTCCATTCCATTCCATTGAATCCCATTCAATTCCATTCCATTCCATTCCATTCCATTCCATTCCATTCCATTCCATTGAATTCCATTCCATTCCATTCCATTCCATTCCATTCCATTCCATTCCATTGAATTCCATTCCATTCCATTCCATTCCATGGAATTCCGTTCCATTCCATTCCATTCCGTTCCGTTCCGTCCCGTTCCGTTCCGTTCCGTTCCGTTGCGTTCCGTTCCGTTCTACTCGGGTTGATTCCATTCTATTCCATTCCATTCCATTCGATTCCATTCGATTCCATTCGATTCCACTCCATTCCATTCCATAGAATTCCATTCCATTCCATTCCATTCCATTGAATTCCATTCCATTCCATTCCATTCCATTGAATTCCATTCCATTCCATTCCATTCCATTGAAATCCATTCCATTCCATTCCATTCCATTCCATTCCATTCCATTCCATTCCATTGAATTCCATTCCATTCCATTCCATTCCATTCCATTCCATTCCATTCCATTCCATTCCATTCCATTTCATTCCAGTCCAATCCATTCGATTCCATTCCATTCCATTCCATTTCATTGCATTCCATTCCATTCCATTCCATTCCATTCCATTCCATTCCATTCCATTCCATTCCGTTCTACTCAGGTTGATTCCATTCTATTCCATTCCATTCCATTCCATTCCATTCCATTCGATTCCATTCCATTCCATTCCATTGAATTCCATTCCATTCCTTTCCATTCCATGGAATTCCATTCCATTCCATTCCATTCCATTCCATTCCATTCCATTGAATTCCATTCCATTCCATTCCATTCCATTCCATTGAATTCCATTCCGTTCCATTCCATTCCATTGAATTCCATTCCATTCCATTCCATTCCATTCCATTCCATTCCATTCCATTGAATTCCATTCCATTCCATTCCATTCCATTCCATTCCATTCCATCCCATTCCATTCCATTCCATTCCATTCCGTTCTACTCGGGTTGATTCCATTCTATTCCATTCCATTCCATTCGATCCCATTTGATTCCATTCGATTCCATTCAATTCCATTCGATTCCATTCCATTCCACTCCATTCCATTCCATTGAATTCCATTCCATTCCATTCCATTCCATTCCATTCCATTCCATTCCATGGAATTCCATTCCATTCCATTCCATTCCATAGAATTCCATTCCATTCCATTCCATTCCACTGAATTCCGTTCCATTCCATTCCATTCCGTTCCGTTCCGTTCCGTTCCGTTCCGTTGCGTTCCGTTCCGTTCCGTTGTGTTCCGTTCCGTTCTACTCGGGTTGATTCCATTCTATTCCATTCCATTCCAATCCATTCCGTTCCATTCCATTGAATTCCATTCCATTCCATTCCATTCCATTCCGTTCGATTCCATTCCATTCCATTGAATTCCATTGCATTCCATTCCATTCCATTCCATTCCATTCCATTGAATTCCATTCCATTCCATTCCATTCCATGGAATTCCGTTCCATTCCATTCCATTCCGTTCCTTTCCGTCCCGTTCCGTTCCGTTCCGTTCCGTTGCGTTCCGTTCCGTTCTACTCGGGTTGATTCCATTCTATTCCATTCCATTCCATTCGATTCCATTCGATTCCATTCGATTCCACTCCATTCCATTCCATAGAATTCCATTCCATTCCATTCCATTCCATTGAATTCCATTCCATTCCATTCCATTCCATTCCATTCCATTCCATTCTACTGGTGTCCATTCCATTCCATTCCATTCCATTCCATTCCATTCCATTCCATTCCATTCCTTTCCATTCCATTGCATTCCATTGCATTCCATTCCATTCCATTCCATTCCATTCCATTCCATTCCACTCCACTCCACTCCACTCCACTCCATTCCACTCCACTCCACTCCGGTACATTCCATTCCATTCCATTCCATTCCATTCCATTCCATTCCGTGCTTCTCGGGTACATTCCGTTCCGTTCCATTCCATTCCATTCCATTCCATTCCGTTCCAGTGCACTCTACTCCACTCCACTCCACTCCACTCCACTCCGGTACATTCCATTCCATTCCATTCCATTCCATTCCATTCCATTCCATTCCATTTCCATTCCCATTCCATTTCCATTCCCGTTCCATTTCCATTCCCGTTTCTTTTCCATTCCCGATCCATTTCCATTCCAGTTCCATTACCATTCCCGTTCCATTTCCATTCCCGATCCATTTCCATTCCCGTTCCTTTTCCATTCCCGTTCCATTTCCATTCCCGTTCCGTTACCATTCCCGTTCCATTTCCGTTCCCGTTCCGTTTCCATTCCCGTTCCATTTCCGTTCCCGTTCCGTTTCCGTTCCCGTTCCATTTCCATTCCCGTTCCATTTCCGTTCCCGTTCCATTTCCATTCCCGTTCCATTTCCGTTCCCGTTCCATTTCCATTCCCGTTCTATTTCCATTCCCTTTCCATTTCCATTTCATTCCATTCCGTTCTGCTCGGGTACATTCCATTCCATTCCATTGCATTCCATTCCGTTCTGCTCCTGTCCATTCCATTCCATTCCATTCCGTTCCATTCCGTTCTACTCGGGTAGATTCCGTTCCATTTCCTTTCCCGTTCTATTTCCATTCCCTTTCCATTTCCATTTCATTCCATTCCGTTCTGCTCGGGTACATTCCATTCCATTCCATTGCATTCCATTCCGTTCTGCTCCTGTCCATTCCTTTCCATTCCATTCCGTTCCATTCCGTTCTACTCGGGTAGATTCCATTCCATTCCATTCCATTCCATTCCATTCCATTCCATTCCATTCTACTGGTGTCCATTCCATTCCATTCCATTCCATTCCATTCCATTCCATTCCATTCCATTGCATTCCATTCCATTCCATTCCATTCCATTCCGTTCCGTTCTACTCGGTTACATTCCATTCAATTCCATTCCATTCCGTTCTACTCGGGTAGATTCCATTCCATTCCATTCCATTCCATTCCTTTCCATTCCATTGCATTCCATTGCATTGCATTGCACTCAATTCCATTCCATTCCATTCCATTCCATTCCATTCCATTCCATTCCATTCCGTTCCGTTCAACTCGGTTACATTCCATTCAATTACATTCCATTCCGTTCTACTCGGTTACATTCCATTCCATTCCATTCCATTCCATTCCAATCCATTCCATTCCATTCCATTCCGTTCTACTCGGGTACATTCCATTCCATTCCATTCCATTCCATTCCATTCCATTCCATTCCATTCCGTTCTACTTTGGTACATTCCATTCCATTCCATTCCATTCCATTCCATTCTATTCCATTACATTCCATTCCATTCCATTCCGTTCTACTCGGGTTGATTCCATTCTATTCCATTCCATTCCATTCCATTCCATTCCATTCCATTCCATTCCATTCCAATCGATTCCATTCCATTCCATTCCATTGAATTCCATTCCATTCCATTCCATTCCTTGGAATTCCATTCCATTCCATTCCATTCCATTCCATTCCATTCCATTCCATTCCATTCCATTCCATTCCATTCCATTCCATGGAATTCCATTCCATTCCATTCCATTCCATTCCATTGAATTCCATTCCGTTCCATTCCATTCCATTGAATTCCATTCCATTCCATTCCATTCCATTCCATTCCATTCCATTCCATTCGATTCCATTCCATTCCATTGAATTCCATTGCATTCCATTCCATTCCATTCCATTCCATTCCATTGAATTCCATTCCATTCCATTCCATTCCATGGAATTCCGTTCCATTCCATTCCATTCCGTTCCTTTCCGTCCCGTTCCGTTCCGTTCCGTTCCGTTGCGTTCCGTTCCGTTCTACTCGGGTTGATTCCATTCTATTCCATTCCATTCCATTCGATTCCATTCGATTCCATTCGATTCCACTCCATTCCATTCCATAGAATTCCATTCCATTCCATTCCATTCCATTGAATTCCATTCCATTCCATTCCATTCCATTCCATTCCATTCCATTCTACTGGTGTCCATTCCATTCCATTCCATTCCATTCCATTCCATTCCATTCCATTCCATTCCTTTCCATTCCATTGCATTCCATTGCATTCCATTCCATTCCATTCCATTCCATTCCATTCCATTCCACTCCACTCCACTCCACTCCACTCCATTCCACTCCACTCCACTCCGGTACATTCCATTCCATTCCATTCCATTCCATTCCATTCCATTCCGTGCTTCTCGGGTACATTCCGTTCCGTTCCATTCCATTCCATTCCATTCCATTCCGTTCCAGTGCACTCTACTCCACTCCACTCCACTCCACTCCACTCCGGTACATTCCATTCCATTCCATTCCATTCCATTCCATTCCATTCCATTTCCATTCCCATTCCATTTCCATTCCCGTTCCATTTCCATTCCCGTTTCTTTTCCATTCCCGATCCATTTCCATTCCAGTTCCATTACCATTCCCGTTCCATTTCCATTCCCGATCCATTTCCATTCCCGTTCCTTTTCCATTCCCGTTCCATTTCCATTCCCGTTCCGTTACCATTCCCGTTCCATTTCCGTTCCCGTTCCGTTTCCATTCCCGTTCCATTTCCGTTCCCGTTCCGTTTCCGTTCCCGTTCCATTTCCATTCCCGTTCCATTTCCGTTCCCGTTCCATTTCCATTCCCGTTCCATTTCCGTTCCCGTTCCATTTCCATTCCCGTTCTATTTCCATTCCCTTTCCATTTCCATTTCATTCCATTCCGTTCTGCTCGGGTACATTCCATTCCATTCCATTGCATTCCATTCCGTTCTGCTCCTGTCCATTCCATTCCATTCCATTCCGTTCCATTCCGTTCTACTCGGGTAGATTCCGTTCCATTTCCTTTCCCGTTCTATTTCCATTCCCTTTCCATTTCCATTTCATTCCATTCCGTTCTGCTCGGGTACATTCCATTCCATTCCATTGCATTCCATTCCGTTCTGCTCCTGTCCATTCCTTTCCATTCCATTCCGTTCCATTCCGTTCTACTCGGGTAGATTCCATTCCATTCCATTCCATTCCATTCCATTCCATTCCATTCCATTCTACTGGTGTCCATTCCATTCCATTCCATTCCATTCCATTCCATTCCATTCCATTCCATTCCATTGCATTCCATTCCATTCCATTCCATTCCATTCCGTTCCGTTCTACTCGGTTACATTCCATTCAATTCCATTCCATTCCGTTCTACTCGGGTAGATTCCATTCCATTCCATTCCATTCCATTCCTTTCCATTCCATTGCATTCCATTGCATTGCATTGCACTCAATTCCATTCCATTCCATTCCATTCCATTCCATTCCATTCCATTCCATTCCGTTCCGTTCAACTCGGTTACATTCCATTCAATTACATTCCATTCCGTTCTACTCGGTTACATTCCATTCCATTCCATTCCATTCCATTCCAATCCATTCCATTCCATTCCATTCCGTTCTACTCGGGTACATTCCATTCCATTCCATTCCATTCCATTCCATTCCATTCCATTCCATTCCATTCCATTCCGTTCTACTTTGGTACATTCCATTCCATTCCATTCCATTCCATTCCATTCTATTCCATTACATTCCATTCCATTCCATTCCGTTCTACTCGGGTTGATTCCATTCTATTCCATTCCATTCCATTCCATTCCATTCCATTCCATTCCATTCCATTCCATTCCATTCCAATCGATTCCATTCCATTCCATTCCATTGAATTCCATTCCATTCCATTCCATTCCTTGGAATTCCATTCCATTCCATTCCATTCCATTCCATTCCATTCCATTCCATGGAATTCCATTCCATTCCATTCCATTCCATTCCATTGAATTCCATTCCGTTCCATTCCATTCCATTGAATTCCATTCCATTCCATTCCATTCCATTCCATTCCATTCCATTCCATTCCATTCCATTCCATTGAATTCCATTCCATTCCATTCCATTCCATTCCTTTCCATCCCATTCCATTCCATTCCATTCCATTCCATTCCTTGGAATTCCATTCCATTCCATTCCATTCCATTCCATTCCATTCCATTCCATTCCATGGAATTCCATTCCATTCCATTCCATTCCATTCCATTCCATTCCATTCCATTCCATTGAATTCCATTCCATTCCATTCCATTCCATTCCTTTCCATCCCATTCCATTCCATTCCATTCCATTCCATTCCGTTCTACTCGGGTTGATTCCGTTCTATTCCATTCCATTCCATTCGATCCCATTTGATTCCATTCGATTCCATTCAATTCCATTCGATTCCATTCCATTCCACTCCATTCCATTCCATTGAATTCCATTCCATTCCATTCCATTCCATTCCATTCCATTCCATTCCATTCCATTCCATTGAATTCCATTCCATTCCATTCCATTCCATTCCATTGAATTCCATTCCATTCCATTCCATTCAATTGAATTCCGTTCCATTCCATTCCATTCCGTTCCGTTCCGTCCCGTTCCGTTCCGTTCCGTTGCGTTCCGTTCCGTTCTACTCGGGTTGATTAAATTCTATTCCATTCCATTCTATTCGATTCCATTCGATTCCAATCGATTCCATTCGATTCCATTCGATTCCATTGAATTCCATTCCATTCCATTCCATTCCATTGAATTCCGTTGCATTATATTCCATTCCGTTCCGTCCCGTCCCGTTCCGTTCCGTTCCGTTCCGTTGCGTGCCGTTCCGTTCTACTCGGGTTGATTCCATTCCATTCCATTCCATTCCATTCCATTCCATTCCATTCCATTCCCTTGAATTCCATTCCATTCCATTCCATTCCATTCCATTCCATTCCATTCCGTTCTACTCGGGTTGATTCCATTCTATTCCATTCCATTCCATTCGATCTCATTCGATTCCATTCGATTCCATTCGATTCCACTCCATTCCATTCCATTGAATTCCATTCCATTCCATTCCATTCCATTCCATTCCATTGAATTCCATTCCATTCCATTCCATTCCATTCCATTCCATTCCATTCCATTCGATTCCATTGAATTCCATTCTGTTCCATTCCATTCCTTTGAATTCCGTTCCATTCCATTCCATTCCGTTCGTTTCCGTTCCGTTCCGTTCCGTTCCGTTCCGTTGCGTTCCGCTCCGTTCTACTCGGGTTGATTCCATTCTATTCCATTCCATTCCATTCGATCCCATTCGATTCCATTCGATTCCATTCGATTCCATTCGATTCCACTCCATTCCATTCCATAGAATTCCATTCCATTCCATTCCATTTGAATTCCATTCCATTCCATTCCATTCCATTCCATTCTATTCCATTCCATCCCATTCCATTCCATTCCATTCCATTCTACTCGGGTTGATTGCATTCTATTCCATTCCATTCCATTCGATTCCATTCGATTCCATTCGATTCCATTCGATTCCATTCGATTCCATTCGATTCCATTCCATTCCATTCCATTCCATTCCATTGAATTCCATTCCATTCCATTCCATTCCATTCCATTGAATTCCGTTCCTTTCCATTCCATTCCATTCCGTTCCGTTCCGTTCCGTTCCGTTGCGTTCCGTTCCGTTCAACTAGGGTTGATTCCATTCTATTCAATTCCATTCCATTCCATTCTACACGGGTTGATCATTCCATTCCGTTCCGTTCCGTTCCGTTCCGTTCCGTTCCGTACCGTTCTACTCGGGTTGATTCCATTCTATTCCATTCCATTCCATTCGATTCCATTCGACTCCATTCCATTCCATTCCATTCCATTCCATTCCATTCCATTGCATTCCATTCCACTCCATTCCATTCCATTCCATTCCATTCCATTCCATTCCATTCCGTTCCATTGAATTCCATTCCATTCCATTCCATTCCATTCCATTCCATTCCATTCCATTCCATTCCATTCCACTCCATTCCATTCCACTCCACTGCACTCCACTCCACTCCACTCCACTCCATTCCACTCCCTTCCATTCCATTAATTTGAATTCCATTCCATTCCATTCCATTCCATTCCATTCCATTCCACTCCACTCCATTCCACTCCACTCCACTCCACTCCACTCCACTCCACTCCATTCCATTCCCTTCCATTCCATTCAATTGAATTGCATTGAATTCCATTCCATTCCATTCCATAACATTTCATTGCATTCCATTCCATTCCATTCCATTCCATTCCATTCCATTCCGTTCTACTCGGGTTGATTCCATTCTATTCCATTCCATTCCATTCGATTCCATTCGATTCCATTCGATTCCATTCGATTCCATTCTTCTCCATTCCATTCCATTCCATTCTATTCCATTGAATTCCATTCCACTCCATTCCATTCCATTCCATTCCATTGCATTCCATTCCATTGAATTCCATTGAATTCCATTCCATTGAATTCCATTCCATTCCATTCCATTCCATTCCATTCCATTGAATTCCATTCCATTCCATTCCATTCCATTCCATTCCATTCCATTGAATTCCATTCCATTCCATTCCATTCCATGGAATTCCATTCCATTCCATTCCATTCCGTTCCGTTCCGTCCCGTTCCGTTCCGTTCCGTTCCGTTGCGTTCCGTTCCGTTCTACTCGGGTTGATTCCATTCTATTCCATTCCATTCCATTCGATTCCATTCGATTCCATTCGATTCCACTCCATTCCATTCCATAGAATTCCATTCCATTCCATTCCATTCCATTGAATTCCATTCCATTCCATTCCATTCCATTGAATTCCATTCCATTCCATTCCATTCCATTGAATTCCATTCCATTCCATTCCATTCCATTCCATTCCATTCCATTCCATTCTACTGGTGTCCATTCCATTCCATTCCATTCCATTCCATTCCATTCCATTCCATTCCGTTCCGTTCTACTCGGTTACATTCCATTCAATTCCATTCCATTCCGTTCTACTCGGGTAGATTCCATTCCATTCCATTCCATTCCATTCCTTTCCATTCCATTGCATTCCATTGCATTGCATTGCACTCAATTCCATTCCATTCCATTCCATTCCATTCCATTCCATTCCATTCCATTCCGTTCCGTTCAACTCGGTTACATTCCATTCAATTACATTCCATTCCGTTCTACTCGGTTACATTCCATTCCATTCCATTCCATTCCATTCAAATCCATTCCATTCCATTCCATTCCGTTCTACTCGGGTACATTCCATTCCATTCCATTCCATTCCATTCCATTCCATTCCATTCCATTCCATTCCGTTCTACTTTGGTACATTCCATTCCATTCCATTCCATTCCATTCCATTCTATTCCATTACATTCCATTCCATTCCATTCCGTTCTACTCGGGTTGATTCCATTCTATTCCATTCCATTCCATTCCATTCCATTCCATTCCATTCCATTCCATTCCAATCGATTCCATTCCATTCCATTCCATTGAATTCCATTCCATTCCATTCCATTCCTTGGAATTCCATTCCATTCCATTCCATTCCATTCCATTCCATTCCATTCCATGGAATTCCATTCCATTCCATTCCATTCCATTCCATTGAATTCCATTCCGTTCCATTCCATTCCATTGAATTCCATTCCATTCCATTCCATTCCATTCCATTCCATTCCATTCCATTGAATTCCATTCCATTCCATTCCATTCCATTCCTTTCCATCCCATTCCATTCCATTCCATTCCATTCCATTCCATTCCGTTCTACTCGGGTTGATTCCGTTCTATACCATTCCATTCCATTCGATCCCATTTGATTCCATTCGATTCCATTCAATTCCATTCGATTCCATTCCATTCCACTCCATTCCATTCCATTGAATTCCATTCCATTCCATTCCATTCCATTCCATTCCATTCCATTCCATTCCATTCCATTGAATTCCATTCCATTCCATTCCATTCCATTCCATTGAATTCCATTCCATTCCATTCCATTCAATTGAATTCCGTTCCATTCCATTCCATTCCGTTCCGTTCCGTCCCGTTCCGTTCCGTTCCGTTGCGTTCCGTTCCGTTCTACTCGGGTTGATTAAATTCTATTCCATTCCATTCTATTCGATTCCATTCGATTCCAATCGATTCCATTCGATTCCATTCGATTCCATTGAATTCCATTCCATTCCATTCCATTCCATTGAATTCCGTTGCATTATATTCCATTCCGTTCCGTCCCGTCCCGTTCCGTTCCGTTCCGTTCCGTTGCGTGCCGTTCCGTTCTACTCGGGTTGATTCCATTCCATTCCATTCCATTCCATTCCATTCCATTCCATTCCATTCCCTTGAATTCCATTCCATTCCATTCCATTCCATTCCATTCCATTCCATTCCATTCCGTTCTACTCGGGTTGATTCCATTCTATTCCATTCCATTCCATTCGATCTCATTCGATTCCATTCGATTCCATTCGATTCCACTCCATTCCATTCCATTGAATTCCATTCCATTCCATTCCATTCCATTCCATTCCATTGAATTCCATTCCATTCCATTCCATTCCATTCCATTCCATTCCATTCCATTCGATTCCATTGAATTCCATTCTGTTCCATTCCATTCCTTTGAATTCCGTTCCATTCCATTCCATTCCGTTCCTTTCCGTTCCGTTCCGTTCCGTTCCGTTCCGTTGCGTTCCGCTCCGTTCTACTCGGGTTGATTCCATTCTATTCCATTCCATTCCATTCGATCCCATTCGATTCCATTCGATTCCATTCGATTCCATTCGATTCCACTCCATTCCATTCCATAGAATTCCATTCCATTCCATTCCATTTGAATTCCATTCCATTCCATTCCATTCCATTCTATTCCATTCCATCCCATTCCATTCCATTCCATTCCATTCTACTCGGGTTGATTGCATTCTATTCCATTCCATTCCATTCGATTCCATTCGATTCCATTCGATTCCATTCGATTCCATTCGATTCCATTCGATTCCATTCCATTCCATTCCATTCCATTCCATTGAATTCCATTCCATTCCATTCCATTCCATTCCATTGAATTCCGTTCCTTTCCATTCCATTCCATTCCGTTCCGTTCCGTTCCGTTCCGTTGCGTTCCGTTCCGTTCAACTAGGGTTGATTCCATTCTATTCAATTCCATTCCATTCCATTCTACACGGGTTGATCATTCCATTCCGTTCCGTTCCGTTCCGTTCCGTTCCGTTCCGTACCGTTCTACTCGGGTTGATTCCATTCTATTCCATTCCATTCCATTCGATTCCATTCGACTCCATTCCATTCCATTCCATTCCATTCCATTCCATTCCATTCCATTGCATTCCATTCCACTCCATTCCATTCCATTCCATTCCATTCCATTCCATTCCATTCCGTTCCATTGAATTCCATTCCATTCCATTCCATTCCATTCCATTCCATTCCATTCCATTCCATTCCACTCCATTCCATTCCACTCCACTGCACTCCACTCCACTCCACTCCATTCCACTCCCTTCCATTCCATTAAGTTGAATTCCATTCCATTCCATTCCATTCCATTCCATTCCATTCCATTCCATTCCACTCCACTCCACTCCACTCCACTCCACTCCACTCCATTCCATTCCCTTCCATTCCATTCAATTGAATTGCATTGAATTCCATTCCATTCCATTCCATAACATTTCATTGCATTCCATTCCATTCCATTCCATTCCATTCCATTCCATTCCGTTCTACTCGGGTTGATTCCATTCTATTCCATTCCATTCCATTCCATTCCATTCGATTCCATTCGATTCCATTCGATTCCATTCGATTCCATTCTTTTCCATTCCATTCCATTCCATTCTATTCCATTGAATTCCATTCCATTCCATTCCATTCCATTCCATTCCATTGCATTCCATTCCATTGAATTCCATTGAATTCCATTCCATTGAATTCCATTCCATTCCATTCCATTCCATTCCATTCCATTGAATTCCATTCCATTCCATTCCATTCCATTCCATTCCATTGAATTCCATTCCATTCCATTCCATTCCATGGAATTCCGTTCCATTCCATTCCATTCCGTTCCGTTCCGTCCCGTTCCGTTCCGTTCCGTTCCGTTGCATTCCGTTCCGTTCTACTCGGGTTGATTCCATTCTATTCCATTCCATTCCATTCGATTCCATTCGATTCCATTCGATTCCACTCCATTCCATTCCATAGAATTCCATTCCATTCCATTCCATTCCATTGAATTCCATTCCATTCCATTCCATTCCATTGAATTCCATTCCATTCCATTCCATTCCATTGAATTCCATTCCATTCCATTCCATTCCATTCCATTCCATTCCATTCCATTCTACTGGTGTCCATTCCATTCCATTCCATTCCATTCCATTCCATTCCATTCCTTTCCATTCCATTGCATTCCATTGCATTCCATTCCATTCCATTCCATTCCATTCCATTCCATTCCATTCCACTCCACTCCACTCCACTCCACTCCATTCCACTCCACTCCACTCCGGTACATTCCATTCCATTCCATTCCATTCCATTCCATTCCATTCCGTGCTTCTCGGGTACATTCCGTTCCGTTCCATTCCATTCCATTCCATTCCATTCCGTTCCAGTGCACTCTACTCCACTCCACTCCACTCCACTCCACTCCGGTACATTCCATTCCATTCCATTCCATTCCATTCCATTCCATTTCCATTCCCATTCCATTTCCATTCCCGTTCCATTTCCATTCCCGTTTCTTTTCCATTCCTGTTCCATTTCCATTCCAGTTCCATTACCATTCCCGTTCCATTTCCATTCCCGATCCATTTCCATTCCCGTTCCATTTCCATTCTCGTTCCATTTCCATTCCCGTTCCATTACCATTCCCGTTCCATTTCCGTTCCCGTTCCGTTTCCGTTCCCGTTCCATTTCCGTTCTCGTTCCGTTTCCGTTCCCGTTCCATTTCCATTCCCGTTCCATTTCCGTTCCCGTTCCGTTTCCGTTCCCGTTCCATTTCCGTTCTCGTTCCGTTTCCTTTCCCGTTCCATTTCCATTCCCGTTCCATTTCCGTTCCCGTTCCATTTCCATTCCCGTTCCATTTCCATTCCCTTTCCATTTCCATTTCATTCCATTCCGTTCTGCTCGGGTACATTCCATTCCATTCCATTGAATTCCATTCCGTTCTGCTCCTGTCCATTCCATTCCATTCCACTCCGTTCCATTCCGTTCTACTCGGGTAGATTCCATTCCATTCCATTCCATTCCATTCCATTCCATTCCATTCAACTGGTGTCCATTCCATTCCATTCCATTCCATTCCATTCCATTCCATTCCATTCCATTCCATTGCATTCCATTCCATTCCATTCCATTCCGTTCCGTTCTACTCGGTTACATTCCATTCAATTCCATTCAATTCCGTTCTACTCGGGTAGATTCCATTCCATTCAGTTCCATTCCTTTCCATTCCATTGCATTCCATTGCATTGCATTGCACTCAATTCCATTCCATTCCATTCCATTCCATTCCATTCCATTCCATTCCGTTCCTTTCAACTCGGTTACATTCCATTCAATTACATTCCATTCCGTTCTACTCGGTTACATTCCATTCCATTCCATTCCATTCCATTCCAATCCATTCCATTCCATTCCATTCCGTTCTACTCGGGTACATTCCATTCCATTCCATTCCATTCCATTCCATTCCATTCCATTCCATTCTATTCCATTCCATTCCGTTCTACTTTGGTACATTCCATTCCATTCCATTCCATTCCATTCCATTCCATTCCATTACATTCCATTCCATTCCATTCCATTCTACTCAGGTTGATTCCATTCTATTCCATTCCATTCCATTCCATTCCATTCCATTCCATTCCATTCCATGGAATTCCATTCCATTCCATTCCATTCCTTTCCATTCCATTGCATTCCATTGCATTCCATTCCATTCCATTCCATTCCATTCCATTCCATTCCATTCCACTCCACTCCAATCCACTCCACTCCATTCCACTCCACTCCACTCCGGTACATTCCATTCCATTCCATTCCATTCCATTCCATTCCATTCCATTCCGTGCTTCTCGGGTACATTCCGTTCCGTTCCATTCCATTCCATTCCATTCCATTCCGTTCCAGTGCACTCTACTCCACTCCACTCCACTCCACTCCACTCCGGTACATTCCATTCCATTCCATTCCATTCCATTCCATTCCATTCCATTTCCATTCCCATTCCATTTCCATTCCCGTTCCATTTCCATTCCCGTTTCTTTTCCATTCCCGTTCCATTTCCATTCCAGTTCCATTACCATTCCCGTTCCATTTCCATTCCCGATCCATTCCCATTCCCGTTCCATTTCCATTCCCGTTCCATTTCCATTCCCGTTCCATTACCATTCCCGTTCCATTTCCGTTCCCGTTCCATTTCCATTCCCGTTCCATTTCCATTCCCTTTCCATTTCCATTTCATTCCATTCCGTTCTGCTCGGGTACATTCCATTCCATTCCATTGCATTCCATTCCGTTCTGCTCCTGTCCATTCCATTCCATTCCATTCCGTTCCATTCCGTTCTACTCGGGTAGATTCCATTCCATTCCATTCCATTCCATTCCATTCCATTCCATTCCATTCCATTCCATTCAACTGGTGTCCATTCCATTCCATTCCATTCCATTCCATTCCATTCCATTCCATTGCATTCCATTCCATTCCATTCCATTCCATTCCATTCCATTCCATTCAACTGGTGTCCATTCCATTCCATTCCATTCCATTCCATTCCATTCCATTCCATTGCATTCCATTCCATTCCATTCCATTCCGTTCCATTCTACTCGGTTACATTCCATTCAATTCCATTCCATTCCGTTCTACTCGGATAGATTCCATTCCATTCAATTCCATTCCTTTCCATTCCATTGCATTCCATTGCATTGCATTGCACTCAATTCCATTCCATTCCATTCCATTCCATTCCATTCCATTCCATTCCATTCCGTTCCGTTCAACTCGGTTACATTCCATTCAATTACATTCCATTCCATTCCATTCCATTCCATTCCATTCCATTCCATTCCATTCCATTCCATTCCGTTCTACTTTGGTACATTCCATTCCATTCCATTCCATTCCATTCCATTCCATTCCATTCCATTCCATTCCATTCCGTTCTACTCAGGTTGATTCCATTCTATTCCATTCCATTCCATTCCATTCCATTCCATTCCATTCCATTCGATTCCATTCCATTCCATTCCATAGAATTCCATTCCATTCCATTCCATTCCATGGAATTCCATTCCATTCCATTCCATTCCATTCCATTCCATTCCATTGAATTCCATTCCGTTCCATTCCATTCCATTGAATTCCATTCCATTCCATTCCATTCCATTCCATTCCATTCCATTCCATTCCATTCCTTTGAATTCCATTCCATTCCATTCCATTCCATTCCATTCCATTCCATCCCATTCCATTCCATTCCATTCCATTCCGTTCTACTCGGGTTGATTCCATTCTATTCCATTCCATTCCATTCGATCCCATTTGATTCCATTCGATTCCATTCAATTCCATTCGATTCCATTCCATTCCACTCCATTCCATTCCATGGAATTCCATTCCATTCCATTCCATTCCATTCCATTGAATTCCATTCCATTCCATTCCATTCCATTGAATTCCATTCCATTCCATTCCATTCCATTGAATTCCATTCCATTCCATTCCATTCCATTCCATTCCATTCCATTCCATTCCATTCCATTCTACTGGTGTCCATTCCATTCCATTCCATTCCATTCCATTCCATTCCATTCCATTCCTTTCCATTCCATTGCATTCCATTGCATTCCATTCCATTCCATTCCATTCCATTCCATTCCACTCCACTCCACTCCACTCCACTCCATTCCACTCCACTCCACTCCGGTACATTCCATTCCATTCCATTCCATTCCATTCCATTCCATTCCATTCCATTCCGTGCTTCTCGGGTACATTCCGTTCCGTTCCATTCCATTCCATTCCATTCCATTCCGTTCCAGTGCACTCTACTCCACTCCACTCCACTCCACTCCACTCCGGTACATTCCATTCCATTCCATTCCATTCCATTTCCTTTCCCATTCCATTTCCATTCCCGTTCCATTTCCATTCCCGTTTCTTTTCCATTCCCGTTCCATTTCCATTCCAGTTCCATTACCATTCCCGTTCCATTTCCATTCCCGATCCATTTCCATTCCCGTTCCATTTCCATTCCCGTTTCATTTCCATTCCCGTTCCATTACCATTCCCGTTCCATTTCCGTTCCCGTTCCGTTTCCGTTCCCGTTCCATTTCCGTTCTCGTTCCGTTTCCGTTCCCGTTCCATTTCCATTCCCGTTCCATTTCCGTTCCCGTTCCATTTCCATTCCCGTTCCATTTCCATTCCCTTTCCATTTCCATTTCATTCCATTCCGTTCTGCTCGGGTACATTCCATTCCATTCCATTGCATTCCATTCCGTTCTGCTCCTGTCCATTCCATTCCATTCCAATCCGTTCCATTCCGTTCTACTCGGGTAGATTCCATTCCATTCCATTCCATTCCATTCCATTCCATTCCATTCCATTCTACTGATGTCCATTCCATTCCATTCCATTCCATTCCATTCCATTCCATTCCATTGCATTCCATTCCATTCCATTCCATTCCATTCCATTCCGTTCCGTTCTACTCGGTTACATTCCATTCAATTCCATTCCATTCCGTTCTACTCGGGTAAATTCCATTCCATTCCATTCCATTCCTTTCCATTCCATTGCATTCCATTGCATTGCAAGCAGTCAATTCCATTCCATTCCATTCCATTCCATTCCATTCCATTCCGTTCCGTTCAACTCGGTTACATTCCATTCAATTACATTCCATTCCGTTCTACTCGGTTACATTCCATTCCATTCCATTCCATTCCATTCCAATCCATTCCATTCCATTCCATTCCGTTCTACTCGGGTACATTCCGTTCCATTCCATTCCATTCCATTCCATTCCTTTCCGTTCTACTTTGGTACATTCCATTCCATTCCATTCCATTCCATAGAATTCCATTCCATTCCATTCCATTCCATTCCATTCCATTCCATTCCATCGAATTCCATTCCATTCCATTCCATTCCATTCCATTCCATCCCATTCCATTCCATTCCATTCCATTCCGTTCTACTCGGGTTGATTCCATTCTATTCCATTCCATTCCTTTCGATCCCATTTGATTCCATTCGATTCCATTCAATTCCATTCGATTCCATTCCATTCCACTCCATTCCATTCCATTGAATTCCATTCCATTCCATTCCATTCCATTCCATTCCATTCCACTGAATTCCGTTCCATTCCATTCCATTCCGTTCCGTTCCGTTCCGTTCCGTTGCGTTCCGTTCCGTTCCGTTGTGTTCCGTTCCGTTCTACTCGGGTTGATTCCATTCTATTCCATTCCATTCCAATCCATTCCGTTCCATTCCATTGAATTCCATTCCATTCCATTCCATTCCATTCCATTCCATTCCATTCCATTCCATGGAATTCCGTTCCATTCCATTCCATTCCGTTCCGTTCCGTCCCGTTCCGTTCCGTTCCGTTCCGTTGCGTTCCGTTCCGTTCTACTCGGGTTGATTCCATTCTATTCCATTCCATTCCATTCGATTCCATTCGATTCCATTCGATTCCACTCCATTCCATTCCATAGAATTCCATTCCATTCCATTCCATTCCATTGAATTCCATTCCATTCCATTCCATTCCATGGAATTCCATTCCATTCCATTCCATTGAATTCCATTCCATTCCATTCCATTCCATGGAATTCCATTCCATTCCATTCCATTCCATTCCATTCCATTCCATTGAATTCCATTCCGTTCCATTCCATTCCATTGAATTCCATTCCATTCCATTCCATTCCATTCCATTCCATTCCATTCCATTCCATTGAATTCCATTCCATTCCATTCCATTCCATTCCATTCCATTCCATCCCATTCCATTCCATTCCATTCCATTCCGTTCTACTCGGGTTGATTCCATTCTATTCCATTCCATTCCATTCGATCCCATTTGATTCCATTCGATTCCATTCAATTCCATTCGATTCCATTCCATTCCACTCCATTCCATTCCATGGAATTCCATTCCATTCCATTCCATTCCATTCCATTGAATTCCATTCCATTCCATTCCATTCCATTGAATTCCATTCCATTCCATTCCATTCCATTGAATTCCATTCCATTCCATTCCATTCCATTCCATTCCATTCCATTCCATTCCATTCCATTCTACTGGTGTCCATTCCATTCCATTCCATTCCATTCCATTCCATTCCATTCCATTCCTTTCCATTCCATTGCATTCCATTGCATTCCATTCCATTACATTCCATTCCATTCCATTCCACTCCACTCCACTCCACTCCACTCCATTCCACTCCACTCCACTCCGGTACATTCCATTCCATTCCATTCCATTCCATTCCATTCCATTCCATTCCGTGCTTCTCGGGTACATTCCGTTCCGTTCCATTCCATTCCATTCCATTCCATTCCGTTCCAGTGCACTCTACTCCACTCCACTCCACTCCACTCCACTCCGGTACATTCCATTCCATTCCATTCCATTCCATTTCCTTTCCCATTCCATTTCCATTCCCGTTCCATTTCCATTCCCGTTTCTTTTCCATTCCCGTTCCATTTCCATTCCAGTTCCATTACCATTCCCGTTCCATTTCCATTCCCGATCCATTTCCATTCCCGTTCCATTTCCATTCCCGTTTCATTTCCATTCCCGTTCCATTACCATTCCCGTTCCATTTCCGTTCCCGTTCCGTTTCCGTTCCCGTTCCATTTCCGTTCTCGTTCCGTTTCCGTTCCCGTTCCATTTCCATTCCCGTTCCATTTCCGTTCCCGTTCCATTTCCATTCCCGTTCCATTTCCATTCCCTTTCCATTTCCATTTCATTCCATTCCGTTCTGCTCGGGTACATTCCATTCCATTCCATTGCATTCCATTCCGTTCTGCTCCTGTCCATTCCATTCCATTCCAATCCGTTCCATTCCGTTCTACTCGGGTAGATTCCATTCCATTCCATTCCATTCCATTCCATTCCATTCCATTCCATTCCATTCTACTGATGTCCATTCCATTCCATTCCATTCCATTCCATTCCATTCCATTCCATTCCATTGCATTCCATTCCATTCCATTCCATTCCATTCCATTCCGTTCCGTTCTACTCGGTTACATTCCATTCAATTCCATTCCATTCCGTTCTACTCGGGTAAATTCCATTCCATTCCATTCCATTCCTTTCCATTCCATTGCATTCCATTGCATTGCAAGCACTCAATTCCATTCCATTCCATTCCATTCCATTCCATTCCATTCCGTTCCGTTCAACTCGGTTACATTCCATTCAATTACATTCCATTCCGTTCTACTCGGTTACATTCCATTCCATTCCATTCCATTCCATTCCAATCCATTCCATTCCATTCCATTCCGTTCTACTCGGGTACATTCCGTTCCATTCCATTCCATTCCATTCCATTCCTTTCCGTTCTACTTTGGTACATTCCATTCCATTCCATTCCATTCCATAGAATTCCATTCCATTCCATTCCATTCCATTCCATTCCATTCCATTCCATCGAATTCCATTCCATTCCATTCCATTCCATTCCATTCCATCCCATTCCATTCCATTCCATTCCATTCCGTTCTACTCGGGTTGATTCCATTCTATTCCATTCCATTCCTTTCGATCCCATTTGATTCCATTCGATTCCATTCAATTCCATTCGATTCCATTCCATTCCACTCCATTCCATTCCATTGAATTCCATTCCATTCCATTCCATTCCATTCCATTCCATTCCATTCCATTCCACTGAATTCCGTTCCATTCCATTCCATTCCGTTCCGTTCCGTTCCGTTCCGTTGCGTTCCGTTCCGTTCCGTTGTGTTCCGTTCCGTTCTACTCGGGTTGATTCCATTCTATTCCATTCCATTCCAATCCATTCCGTTCCATTCCATTGAATTCCATTCCATTCCATTCCATTCCATTCCATTCCATTCCATTCCATTCCATGGAATTCCGTTCCATTCCATTCCATTCCGTTCCGTTCCGTCCCGTTCCGTTCCGTTCCGTTCCGTTGCGTTCCGTTCCGTTCTACTCGGGTTGATTCCATTCTATTCCATTCCATTCCATTCGATTCCATTCGATTCCATTCGATTCCACTCCATTCCATTCCATAGAATTCCATTCCATTCCATTCCATTCCATTGAATTCCATTCCATTCCATTCCATTCCATGGAATTCCATTCCATTCCATTCCATGGAATTCCATTCCATTCCATTCCATTCCATTGAATTCCATTCCATTCCATTCCATTCCATGGAATTCCATTCCATTCCATTCCATTCCATTGAATTCCATTCCATTCCATTCCATTCCATGGAATTCCATTCCATTCCATTCCATTCCATTCCATTCCATTCCATTGAATTCCATTCCGTTCCATTCCATTCCATTGAATTCCATTCCATTCCATTCCATTCCATTCCATTCCATTCCATTCCATTCCATTCCATTCCATTGAATTCCATTCCATTCCATTCCATTCCATTCCATTCCATTCCATCCCATTCCATTCCATTCCATTCCATTCCGTTCTACTCGGGTTGATTCCATTCTATTCCATTCCATTCCATTCGATCCCATTTGATTCCATTCGATTCCATTCAATTCCATTCGATTCCATTCCATTCCACTCCATTCCAATCCATGGAATTCCATTCCATTCCATTCCATTCCATTCCATTGAATTCCATTCCATTCCATTCCATTCCATTGAATTCCATTCCATTCCATTCCATTCCATTGAATTCCATTCCATTCCATTCCATTCCATTCCATTCCATTCCATTCCATTCCATTCCATTCTACTGGTGTCCATTCCATTCCATTCCATTCCATTCCATTCCATTCCATTCCATTCCTTTCCATTCCATTGCATTCCATTGCATTCCATTCCATTCCATTCCATTCCATTCCATTCCATTCCACTCCACTCCACTCCACTCCACTCCATTCCACTCCACTCCACTCCGGTACATTCCATTCCATTCCATTCCATTCCATTCCATTCCATTCCATTCCATTCCGTGCTTCTCGGGTACATTCCGTTCCGTTCCATTCCATTCCATTCCATTCCATTCCGTTCCAGTGCACTCTACTCCACTCCACTCCACTCCACTCCACTCCGGTACATTCCATTCCATTCCATTCCATTCCATTTCCTTTCCCATTCCATTTCCATTCCCGTTCCATTTCCATTCCCGTTTCTTTTCCATTCCCGTTCCATTTCCATTCCAGTTCCATTACCATTCCCGTTCCATTTCCATTCCCGATCCATTTCCATTCCCGTTCCATTTCCATTCCCGTTTCATTTCCATTCCCGTTCCATTACCATTCCCGTTCCATTTCCGTTCCCGTTCCGTTTCCGTTCCCGTTCCATTTCCGTTCTCGTTCCGTTTCCGTTCCCGTTCCATTTCCATTCCCGTTCCATTTCCGTTCCCGTTCCATTTCCATTCCCGTTCCATTTCCATTCCCTTTCCATTTCCATTTCATTCCATTCCGTTCTGCTCGGGTACATTCCATTCCATTCCATTGCATTCCATTCCGTTCTGCTCCTGTCCATTCCATTCCATTCCAATCCGTTCCATTCCGTTCTACTCGGGTAGATTCCATTCCATTCCATTCCATTCCATTCCATTCCATTCCATTCCATTCTACTGATGTCCATTCCATTCCATTCCATTCCATTCCATTCCATTCCATTCCATTGCATTCCATTCCATTCCATTCCATTCCATTCCATTCCGTTCCGTTCTACTCGGTTACATTCCATTCAATTCCATTCCATTCCGTTCTACTCGGGTAAATTCCATTCCATTCCATTCCATTCCTTTCCATTCCATTGCATTCCATTGCATTGCAAGCACTCAATTCCATTCCATTCCATTCCATTCCATTCCATTCCATTCCGTTCCGTTCAACTCGGTTACATTCCATTCAATTACATTCCATTCCGTTCTACTCGGTTACATTCCATTCCATTCCATTCCATTCCATTCCATTCCAATCCATTCCATTCCATTCCATTCCGTTCTACTCGGGTACATTCCGTTCCATTCCATTCCATTCCATTCCATTCCTTTCCGTTCTACTTTGGTACATTCCATTCCATTCCATTCCATTCCATAGAATTCCATTCCATTCCATTCCATTCCATTCTATTCCATTCCATTCCATCGAATTCCATTCCATTCCATTCCATTCCATTCCATTCCATCCCATTCCATTCCATTCCATTCCATTCCGTTCTACTCGGGTTGATTCCATTCTATTCCATTCCATTCCTTTCGATCCCATTTGATTCCATTCGATTCCATTCAATTCCATTCGATTCCATTCCATTCCACTCCATTCCATTCCATTGAATTCCATTCCATTCCATTCCATTCCATTCCATTCCATTCCATTCCACTGAATTCCGTTCCATTCCATTCCATTCCGTTCCGTTCCGTTCCGTTCCGTTGCGTTCCGTTCCGTTCCGTTGTGTTCCGTTCCGTTCTACTCGGGTTGATTCCATTCTATTCCATTCCATTCCAATCCATTCCGTTCCATTCCATTGAATTCCATTCCATTCCATTCCATTCCATTCCATTCCATTCCATTCCATTCCATTCCATGGAATTCCGTTCCATTCCATTCCATTCCGTTCCGTTCCGTCCCGTTCCGTTCCGTTCCGTTCCGTTGCGTTCCGTTCCGTTCTACTCGGGTTGATTCCATTCTATTCCATTCCATTCCATTCGATTCCATTCGATTCCATTCGATTCCACTCCATTCCATTCCATAGAATTCCATTCCATTCCATTCCATTCCATGGAATTCCATTCCATTCCATTCCATTCCATGGAATTCCATTCCATTCCATTCCATTCCATTGAATTCCATTCCATTCCATTCCATTCCATGGAATTCCAATCCATTCCATTCCATTCCATTCCATTCCATTCCATTCCATTCCATTCCATTCCATTCCATTCTATTGTTGTCCATTCCATTCCATTCCATTCCATTCCATTCCATTCCATTCCTTTCCATTCCATTGCATTCCATTGCATTCCATTCCATTCCATTCCATTCCATTCCATTCCATTCCACTCCACTCCACTCCACTCCACTCCACTCCATTCCACTCCACTCCACTCCGGTACATTCCATTCCATTCCATTCAATTCCATTCCATTCCATTTCCATTCCCATTCCATTTCCATTCCCGTTCCATTTCCATTCCCGTTTCTTTTCCATTCCCGTTCCATTTCCATTCCAGTTCCATTACCATTCCCGTTCCATTTCCATTCCCGATCCATTTCCATTCCCGTTCCTTTTCCATTCCCGTTCCATTTCCATTCCCGTTCCGTTACCATTCCCGTTCCATTTCCGTTCCCGTTCCGTTTCCGTTCCCGTTCCATTTCCATTCCCGTTCCATTTCGGTTCCCGTTCCATTTCCATTCCCGTTCCATTTCCATTCCCTTTCCATTTCCATTTCATTCCATTCCGTTCTGCTCGGGTACATTCCATTCCATTCCATTGCATTCCATTCCGTTCTGCTCCTGTCCATTCCATTCCATTCCATTCCGTTCCATTCCGTTCTACTCGGGTAGATTCCATTCCATTCCATTCCATTCCATTCCATTCCATTCCATTCCATTCCATTCCATTCTACTGGTGTCCATTCCATTCCATTCCATTCCATTCCATTCCATTCCATTCCATTCCATTCCATTGCATTCCATTCCATTCCATTCCATTCCATTCCGTTCCGTTCCATTCCGTTCTGCTCCTGTCCATTCCATTCCATTCCAATCCGTTCCATTCCGTTCTACTCGGGTAGATTCCATTCCATTCCATTCCATTCCATTCCATTCCATTCCATTCCATTCCATTCCATTCCATTCTACTGGTGTCCATTCTATTCCATTCCATTCCATTCCATTCCATTCCATTCCATTCCATTCCATTCCATTCCATCCCATTCCATTCCATTCCATTCCATTCCGTTCTACTCGGGTTGATTCCATTCTATTCCATTCCATTCCATTCGATCCCATTTGATTCCATTCGATTCCATTCAATTCCATTCGATTCCATTCCATTCCACTCCATTCCATTCCATTGAATTCCATTCCATTCCATTCCATTCCATTCCATTGAATTCCATTCCATTCCATTCCATTCCATTGAATTCCATTCCATTCCATTCCATTCCATTGAATTCCATTCCATTCCATTCCATTCCATTCCATTCCATTCCATTCCATTCCATTCCATTCTACTGGTGTCCATTCCATTCCATTCCATTCCATTCCATTCCATTCCACTCCATTCCATTCCATTGAATTCCATTCCATTCCATTCCATTCCATTCCATTGAATTCCATTCCATTCCATTCCATTCCATTGAATTCCATTCCATTCCATTCCATTCCATTGAATTCCATTCCATTCCATTCCATTCCATTCCATTCCATTCCATTCCATTCCATTCCATTCCATTCTACTGGTGTCCATTCCATTCCATTCCATTCCATTCCATTCCATTCCATTCCTTTCCATTCCATTGCATTCCATTGCATTCCATTCCATTCCATTCCATTCCATTCCATTCCACTCCACTCCATTCCACTCCACTCCACTCCGGTACATTCCATTCCATTCCATTCCATTCCATTCCATTCCATTCCATTCCATTCCGTGCTTCTCGGGTACATTCCGTTCCGTTCCATTCCATTCCATTCCATTCCATTCCGTTCCAGTGCACTCTACTCCACTCCACTCCACTCGACTCCACTCCGGTACATTCCATTCCATTCCATTCCATTCCATTTCCTTTCCCATTCCATTTCCATTCCCGTTCCATTTCCATTCCCGTTTCTTTTCCATTCCCGTTCCATTTCCATTCCAGTTCCATTACCATTCCCGTTCCATTTCCATTCCCGATCCATTTCCATTCCCGTTCCATTTCCATTCCCGTTTCATTTCCATTCCCGTTCCATTACCATTCCCGTTCCATTTCCGTTCCCGTTCCGTTTCCGTTCCCGTTCCATTTCCGTTCTCGTTCCGTTTCCGTTCCCGTTCCATTTCCATTCCCGTTCCATTTCCGTTCCCGTTCCATTTCCATTCCCGTTCCATTTCCATTCCCTTTCCATTTCCATTTCATTCCATTCCGTTCTGCTCGGGTACATTCCATTCCATTCCATTGCATTCCATTCCGTTCTGCTCCTGTCCATTCCATTCCATTCCAATCCGTTCCATTCCGTTCTACTCGGGTAGATTCCATTCCATTCCATTCCATTCCATTCCATTCCATTCCATTCCATTCCATTCTACTGGTGTCCATTCCATTCCATTCCATTCCATTCCATTCCATTCCATTCCATTCCATTGCAATCCATTCCATTCCATTCCATTCCATTCCATTCCGTTCCGTTCTACTCGGTTACATTCCATTCAATTCCATTCCATTCCGTTCTACTCGGGTAAATTCCATTCCATTCCATTCCATTCCTTTCCATTCCATTGCATTCCATTGCATTGCAAGCACTCAATTCCATTCCATTCCATTCCATTCCATTCCATTCCATTCCGTTCAGTTCAACTCGGTAACATTCCATTCAATTACATTCCATTCCGTTCTACTCGGTTACATTCCATTCCATTCCATTCCATTCCATTCCAATCCATTCCATTCCATTCCATTCCGTTCTACTCGGGTACATTCCGTTCCATTCCATTCCATTCCATTCCATTCCTTTCCGTTCTACTTTGGTACATTCCATTCCATTCCATTCCATTCCATAGAATTCCATTCCATTCCATTCCATTCCATTCCATTCCATTCCATCGAATTCCATTCCATTCCATTCCATTCCATTCCATTCCACTGAATTCCGTTCCATTCCATTCCATTCCATTCCATCCCATTCCATTCCATTCCATTCCATTCCGTTCTACTCGGGTTGATTCCATTCTATTCCATTCCATTCCTTTCGATCCCATTTGATTCCATTCGATTCCATTCAATTCCATTCGATTCCATTCCATTCCACTCCATTACATTCCATTGAATTCCATTCCATTCCATTCCATTCCATTCCATTCCATTCCATTCCACTGAATTCCGTTCCATTCCATTCCATTCCGTTCCGTTCCGTTCCGTTCCGTTGCGTTCCGTTCCGTTCCGTTGTGTTCCGTTCTGTTCTACTCGGGTTGATTCCATTCTATTCCATTCCATTCCAATCCATTCCGTTCCATTCCATTGAATTCCATTCCATTCCATTCCATTCCATTCCATTCCATTCCATTCCATGGAATTCCGTTCCATTCCATTCCATTCCGTTCCGTTCCGTCCCGTTCCGTTCCGTTCCGTTCCGTTGCGTTGCGTTCCGTTCTACTCGGGTTGATTCCATTCTATTCCATTCCATTCCATTCGATTCCATTCGATTCCATTCGATTCCACTCCATTCCATTCCATAGAATTCCATTCCATTCCATTCCATTCCATTGAATTCCATTCCATTCCATTCCATTCCATTGAATTCCATTCCATTCCATTCCATTCCATTCCATTCCATTCCATTCCATTCCATTCCATTCCATTCCATTCTATTGTTGTCCATTCCATTCCATTCCATTCCATTCCATTCCATTCCATTCCTTTCCATTCCATTGCATTCCATTGCATTCCATTCCATTCCATTCCATTCCATTCCATTCCATTCCATTCCACTCCACTCCACTCCACTCCACTCCACTCCATTCCACTCCACTCCACTCCGGTACATTCCATTCCATTCCATTCAATTCCATTCCATTCCATTTCCATTCCCATTCCATTTCCATTCCCGTTCCATTTCCATTCCCGTTTCTTTTCCATTCCCGTTCCATTTCCATTCCAGTTCCATTACCATTCCCGTTCCATTTCCATTCCCGATCCATTTCCATTCCCGTTCCTTTTCCATTCCCGTTCCATTTCCATTCCCGTTCCGTTACCATTCCCGTTCCATTTCCGTTCCCGTTCCGTTTCCGTTCCCGTTCCATTTCCGTTCTCGTTCCGTTTCCATTTCATTCCATTCCGTTCTGCTCGGGTACATTCCATTCCATTCCATTGCATTCCATTCCGTTCTGCTCCTGTCCATTCCATTCCATTCCATTCCGTTCCATTCCGTTCTACTCGGGTAGATTCCATTCCATTCCATTCCATTCCATTCCATTCCATTCCATTCCATTCCATTCTACTGGTGTCCATTCCATTCCATTCCATTCCATTCCATTCCATTCCATTCCATTCCATTGCATTCCATTCCATTCCATTCCATTCCATTCCGTTCCGTTCCATTCCTTTCTGCTCCTGTCCATTCCATTCCATTCCAATCCGTTCCATTCCGTTCTACTCGGGTAGATTCCATTCCATTCCATTCCATTCCATTCCATTCCATTCCATTCCATTCCATTCCATTCCATTCCATTCCATTCCATTCTACTGGTGTCCATTCTATTCCATTCCATTCCATTCCATTCCATTCCATTCCATTCCATTCCATTCCATTCCATTCCATTCCATTGCATTCCATTCCATTCCATTCCATTCCGTTCCGTTCTACTCGGTTACATTCCATTCAATTCCATTCCATTCCGTTCTACTCGGGTAGATTCCATTCCATTCCATTCCATTCCTTTCCATTCCATTGCATTCCATTGCATTGCATTGCACTCAATTCCATTCCATTCCATTCCATTCCTTTCCATTCCATTCCATTCCATTCCGTTCCGTTCAACTCGGTTACATTCCATTCAATTACATTCCATTCCGTTCTACTCGGTTACATTCCATTCCATTCCATTCCATTCCAATCCATTCCATTCCATTCCATTCCGTTCTACTCGGGTACATTCCATTCCATTCCATTCCATTCCATTCCATTCCATTCCATTCCTTTCCGTTCTACTTTGGTACATTCCATTCCATTCCATTCCATTCCATTCCATTCCATTCCATTCCATTCCATTCCATTCCATTCCGTTCTACTCAGGTTGATTCCATTCTATTCCATTCCATTCCATTCCATTCCATTCCATTCCATTCCATTCGATTCCATTCCATTCCATTCCATTGAATTCCATTCCATTCCATTCCATTCCATGGAATTCCATTCCATTCCATTCCATTCCATTCCATTCCATTCCATTCCATTGAATTCCATTCCATTCCATTCCATTCCATTCCATTGAATTCCATTCCGTTCCATTCCATTCCATTGAATTCCATTCCATTCCATTCCATTCCATTCCATTCCATTGAATTCCATTCCATTCCATTCCATTCCATTCCATTCCATCCCATTCCATTCCATTCCATTAAATTCCTTTCTACTCGGGTTGATTCCATTCTATTCCATTCCATTCCATTCGATCCCATTTGATTCCATTCGATTCCATTCAATTCCATTCGATTCCATTCCATTCCACTCCATTCCATTCCATTGAATTCCATTCCATTCCATTCCATTCCATTCCATTCCATTCCATGGAATTCCATTCCATTCCATTCCATTCCATTCCATAGAATTCCATTCCATTCCATTCCATTCCACTGAATTCCGTTCCATTCCATTCCATTCCGTTCCGTTCCGTTCCGTTCCGTTCTGTTGCGTTCCGTTCCGTTCCGTTGTGTTCCGTTCCGTTCTACTCGGGTTGATTCCATTCTATTCCATTCCATTCCAATCCATTCCGTTCCATTCCATTGAATTCCATTCCATTCCATTCCATTCCATTCCATTCCATTCCATTCCATTCCATGGAATTCCATGGAATTCCATTCCATTCCATTCCATACCATTCCATTGAATTCCATTCCATTCCATTCCATTCCATGGAATTCCGTTCCATTCCATTCCATTCCGTTCCTTTCCGTCCCGTTCCGTTCCGTTCCGTTCCGTTGCGTTCCGTTCCGTTCTACTCGGGTTGATTCCATTCTATTCCATTCCATTCCATTCGATTCCATTCGATTCCATTCGATTCCACTCCATTCCATTCCATTCCATTCCATTCCATTCCATTCCATTCCATTCCATGGAATTCCATTCCATTCCATTCCATTCCATGGAATTCCATTCCATTCCATTCCATTCCATTCCATTCCATTCCATTCCATTCCATAGAATTCCATTCCATTCCATTCCATTCCATGGAATTCCGTTCCATTCCATTCCATTCCGTTCCGTTCCGTCCCGTTCCGTTCCGTTCCGTTCCGTTGCGTTCCGTTCCGTTCTACTCGGGTTGATTCCATTCTATTCCATTCCATTCCATTCGATTCCATTCGATTCCATTCGATTCCACTCCATTCCATTCCATAGAATTCCATTCCATTCCATTCCATTCCATTGAATTCCATTCCATTCCATTCCATTCCATTGAATTCCATTCCATTCCATTCCATTCCATTGAATTCCATTCCATTCCATTCCATTCCATTCCATTCCATTCCATTCCATTCTACTGGTGTCCATTCCATTCCATTCCATTCCATTCCATTCCTTTCCATTCCATTGCATTCCATTGCATTCCATTCCATTCCATTCCATTCCATTCCATTCCATTCCATTCCACTCCACTCCACTCCACTCCACTCTATTCCACTCCACTCCACTCCGGTACATTCCATTCCATTCCATTCCATTCCATTCCATTCCATTCCATTCCGTGCTTCTCGGGTACATTCCGTTCCGTTCCATTCCATTCCATTCCATTCCATTCCGTTCCAGTGCACTCTACTCCACTCCACTCCACTCCACTCCACTCCGGTACATTCCATTCCATTCCATTCCATTCCATTCCATTCCATTTCCATTCCCATTCCATTTCCATTCCCGTTCCATTTCCATTCCCGTTTCTTTTCCATTCCCGTTCCATTTCCATTCCAGTTCCATTACCATTCCCGTTCCATTTCCATTCCCGATCCATTTCCATTCCCGTTCCATTTCCATTCTCGTTCCATTTCCATTCCCGTTCCATTACCATTCCCGTTCCATTTCCGTTCCCGTTCCGTTTCCGTTCCCGTTCCATTTCCGTTCTCGTTCCGTTTCCGTTCCCGTTCCATTTCCATTCCCGTTCCATTTCCGTTCCCGTTCCGTTTCCGTTCCCGTTCCATTTCCGTTCTCGTTCCGTTTCCTTTCCCGTTCCATTTCCATTCCCGTTCCATTTCCGTTCCCGTTCCATTTCCATTCCCGTTCCATTTCCATTCCCTTTCCATTTCCATTTCATTCCATTCCGTTCTGCTCGGGTACATTCCATTCCATTCCATTGCATTCCATTCCGTTCTGCTCCTGTCCATTCCATTCCATTCCACTCCGTTCCATTCCGTTCTACTCGGGTAGATTCCATTCCATTCCATTCCATTCCATTCCATTCCATTCCATTCCATTCCATTCAACTGGTGTCCATTCCATTCCATTCCATTCCATTCCATTCCATTCCATTCCATTCCATTCCATTCCATTGCATTCCATTCCATTCCATTCCATTCCGTTCCGTTCTACTCGGTTACATTCCATTCAATTCCATTCCATTCCGTTCTACTCGGGTAGATTCCATTCCATTCAATTCCATTCCTTTCCATTCCATTGCATTCCATTGCATTGCATTGCACTCAATTCCATTCCATTCCATTCCATTCCATTCCATTCCATTCCGTTCCGTTCAACTCGGTTACATTCCATTCAATTACATTCCATTCCGTTCTACTCGGTTACATTCCATTCCATTCCATTCCATTCCATTCCAATCCATTCCATTCCATTCCATTCCGTTCTACTCGGGTACATTCCATTCCATTCCATTCCATTCCATTCCATTCTATTCCATTCCATTCCGTTCTACTTTGGTACATTCCATTCCATTCCATTCCATTCCATTCCATTACATTCCATTCCATTCCATTCCGTTCTACTCAGGTTGATTCCATTCTATTCCATTCCATTCCATTCCATTCCATTCCATTCCATTCCATTCCATTCCATTCCTTTCCATTCCATTGCATTCCATTGCATTCCATTCCATTCCATTCCATTCCATTCCATTCCATTCCACTCCACTCCACTCCACTCCACTCCATTCCACTCCACTCCACTCCGGTACATTCCATTCCATTCCATTCCATTCCATTCCATTCCATTCCGTGCTTCTCGGGTACATTCCGTTCCGTTCCATTCCATTCCATTCCATTCCATTCCGTTCCAGTGCACTCTACTCCACTCCACTCCACTCCACTCCACTCCGGTACATTCCATTCCATTCCATTCCATTCCATTCCATTCCATTCCATTTCCATTCCCATTCCATTTCCATTCCCGTTCCATTTCCATTCCCGTTTCTTTTCCATTCCCGTTCCATTTCCATTCCAGTTCCATTACCATTCCCGTTCCATTTCCATTCCCGATCCATTTCCATTCCCGTTCCATTTCCATTCCCGTTCCATTTCCATTCCCGTTCCATTACCATTCCCGTTCCATTTCCGTTCCCGTTCCATTTCCATTCCCGTTCCATTTCCATTCCCTTTCCATTTCCATTTCATTCCATTCCGTTCTGCTCGGGTACATTCCATTCCATTCCATTGCATTCCATTCCGTTCTGCTCCTGTCCATTCCATTCCATTCCATTCCGTTCCATTCCATTCTACTCGGGTAGATTCCATTCCATTCCATTCCATTCCATTCCATTCCATTCCATTCAACTGGTGTCCATTCCATTCCATTCCATTCCATTCCATTCCATTCCATTCCATTCCATTGCATTCCATTCCATTCCATTCCATTCCGTTCCGTTCTACTCGGTTACATTCCATTCAATTCCATTCCATTCCGTTCTACTCGGATAGATTCCATTCCATTCAATTCCATTCCTTTCCATTCCATTGCATTCCATTGCATTGCATTGCACTCAATTCCATTCCATTCCATTCCATTCCATTCCATTCCATTCCATTCCATTCCGTTCCGTTCAACTCGGTTACATTCCATTCAATTCCATTCCATTCCATTCCATTCCATTCCATTCCATTCCATTCCATTCCATTCCATTCCGTTCTACTTTGGTACATTCCATTCCATTCCATTCCATTCCATTCCATTCCATTCCATTCCATTCCATTCCATTCCGTTCTACTCAGGTTGATTCCATTCTATTCCATTCCATTCCATTCCATTCCATTCCATTCCATTCCATTCGATTCCATTCCATTCCATTCCATAGAATTCCATTCCATTCCATTCCATTCCATGGAATTCCATTCCATTCCATTCCATTCCATTCCATTCCATGGAATTCCATTCCATTCCATTCCATTCCATTCCATTCCATTCCATTGAATTCCATTCCATTCCATTCCATTCCATTCCATTGAATTCCATTCCGTTCCATTCCATTCCATGGAATTCCATTCCATTCCATTCCATTCCATTCCATTCCATTCCATTCCATTCCATTGAATTCCATTCCATTCCATTCCATTCCATTCCATTCCATCCTATTCCATTCCATTCCATTCCATTCCGTTCTACTCGGGTTGATTCCATTCTATTCCATTCCATTCCATTCGATCCCATTTGATTCCATTCGATTCCATTCAATTCCATTCGATTCCATTCCATTCCACTCCATTCCATTCCATTGAATTCCATTCCATTCCATTCCATTCCATTCCATTGAATTCCATTCCATTCCATTCCATTCCATTGAATTCCATTCCATTCCATTCCATTCCATTGAATTCCATTCCATTCCATTCCATTCCATTCCATTCCATTCCATTCCATTCCATTCTACTGGTGTCCATTCCATTCCATTCCATTCCATTCCATTCCATTCCATTCCTTTCCATTCCATTGCATTCCATTGCATTCCATTCCATTCCATTCCATTCCATTCCATTCCATTCCATTCCACTCCACTCCACTCCACTCCACTCCATTCCACTCCACTCCACTCCGGTACATTCCATTCCATTCCATTCCATTCCATTCCATTCCATTCCATTCCGTGCTTCTCGGGTACATTCCGTTCCGTTCCATTCCATTCCATTCCATTCCATTCCGTTCCAGTGCACTCTACTCCACTCCACTCCACTCCACTCCACTCCGGTACATTCCATTCCATTCCATTCCATTCCATTTCCTTTCCCATTCCATTTCCATTCCCGTTCCATTTCCATTCCCGTTTCTTTTCCATTCCCGTTCCATTTCCATTCCAGTTCCATTACCATTCCCGTTCCATTTCCATTCCCGATCCATTTCCATTCCCGTTCCATTTCCATTCCCGTTTCATTTCCATTCCCGTTCCATTACCATTCCCGTTCCATTTACGTTCCCATTCCGTTTCCGTTCCCGTTCCATTTCCGTTCTCGTTCCGTTTCCGTTCCCGTTCCATTTCCATTCCCGTTCCATTTCCGTTCCCGTTCCATTTCCATTCCCGTTCCATTTCCATTCCCTTTCCATTTCCATTTCATTCCATTCCGTTCTGCTCGGGTACATTCCATTCCATTCCATTGCATTCCATTCCGTTCTGCTCCTGTCCATTCCATTCCATTCCAATCCGTTCCATTCCGTTCTACTCGGGTAGATTCCATTCCATTCCATTCCATTCCATTCCATTCCATTCCATTCCATTCTACTGGTGTCCATTCCATTCCATTCCATTCCATTCCATTCCATTCCATTCCATTCCATTGCATTCCATTCCATTCCATTCCATTCCATTCCGTTCCGTTCTACTCGGTTACATTCCATTCAATTCCATTCCATTCCGTTCTACTCGGGTAAATTCCATTCCATTCCATTCCATTCCTTTCCATTCCATTGCATTCCATTGCATTGCAAGCACTCAATTCCATTCCATTCCATTCCATTCCATTCCATTCCATTCCATTCCATTCCATTCTGTTCCGTTCAACTCGGTTACATTCCATTCAATTACATTCCATTCCGTTCTACTCGGTTACATTCCATTCCATTCCATTCCATTCCATTCCAATCCATTCCATTCCATTCCATTCCTTTCTACTCGGGTACATTCCGTTCCATTCCATTCCATTCCATTCCATTCCTTTCCGTTCTACTTTGGTACATTCCATTCCATTCCATTCCATTCCATTGAATTCCATTCCATTCCATTCCATTCCATTCCATTCCATTCCATTGAATTCCATTCCATTCCATTCCATTCCATTCCATTCCATCCCATTCCATTCCATTCCATTCCATTCCGTTCTACTCGGGTTGATTCCATTCTATTCCATTCCATTCCTTTCGATCCCATTTGATTCCATTCGATTCCATTCAATTCCATTCGATTCCATTCCATTCCACTCCATTCCATTCCATTGAATTCCATTCCATTCCATTCCATTCCATTCCATTCCATTCCATTCCATTCCATTCCGTTCCATTCCATTCCATTCCATTCCATTGCATTCCATTCCATTCCATTCCATTCCATTCCGTTCCGTTCCATTCCGTTCTGCTCCTGTCCATTCCATTCCATTCCAATCCGTTCCATTCCGTTCTACTCGGGTAGATTCCATTCCATTCCATTCCATTCCATTCCATTCCATTCCATTCCATTCCATTCCATTCCATTCCATTCTACTGGTGTCCATTCTATTCCATTCCATTCCATTCCATTCCATTCCATTCCATTCCATTCCATTCCATTCCATTCCATTCCATTGCATTCCATTCCATTCCATTCCATTCCGTTCCGTTCTACTCGGTTACATTCCATTCAATTCCATTCCATTCCGTTCTACTCGGGTAGATTCCATTCCATTCCATTCCATTCCTTTCCATTCCATTGCATTCCATTGCATTGCATTGCACTCAATTCCATTCCATTCCATTCCATTCCTTTCCATTCCATTCCATTCCATTCCGTTCCGTTCAACTCGGTTACATTCCATTCAATTTCATTCCATTCCGTTCTACTCGGTTACATTCCATTCCATTCCATTCCATTCCAATCCATTCCATTCCATTCCATTCCGTTCTACTCGGGTACATTCCGTTCCATTCCATTCCATTCCATTCCATTCCATTCCATTCCTTTCCGTTCTACTTTGTACATTCCATTCCATTCCATTCCATTCCATTCCATTCCATTCCATTACTTTCCATTCCATTCCATTCCGTTCTACTCAGGTTGATTCCATTCTATTCCATTGCATTCCATTCCATTCCATTCCATTCCATTCCATTCGATTCCATTCCATTCCATTCCATTAAATTCCATTCCATTCCATTCCATTCCATGGAATTCCATTCCATTCCATTCCATTCCATTCCATTCCATTCCATTCCATTCCATTCCATTCCATTCCATTCCATTCCATTCCATTCCATTCCATTCCATTCCACTCCACTCCACTCCACTCCATTCCACTCCACTCCACTCCGGTACATTCCATTCCATTCCATTCCATTCCATTCCATTCCATTCCATTCCATTCCGTGCTTCTCGGGTACATTCCGTTCCGTTCCATTCCATTCCATTCCATTCCATTCCGTTCCAGTGCACTCTACTCCACTCCACTCCACTCCACTCCACTCCGGTACATTCCATTCCATTCCATTCCATTCCATTCCATTCCATTCCATTTCCATTCCCATTCCATTTCCATTCCCGTTCCATTTCCATTCCCGTTTCTTTTCCATTCCCGTTCCATTTCCATTCCAGTTCCATTACCATTCCCGTTCCATTTCCATTCCCGATCCATTTCCATTCCCGTTCCATTTCCATTCTCGTTCCATTTCCATTCCCGTTCCATTACCATTCCCGTTCCATTTCCGTTCCCGTTCCGTTTCCGTTCCCGTTCCATTTCCGTTCTCGTTCCGTTTCCGTTCCCGTTCCATTTCCATTCCCGTTCCATTTCCGTTCCCGTTCCGTTTCCGTTCCCGTTCCATTTCCGTTCTCGTTCCGTTTCCTTTCCCGTTTCATTTCCATTCCCGTTCCATTTCCGTTCCCGTTCCATTTCCATTCCCGTTCCATTTCCATTCCCTTTCCATTTCCATTTCATTCCATTCCGTTCTGCTCGGGTACATTCCATTCCATTCCATTGAATTCCATTCCGTTCTGCTCCTGTCCATTCCATTCCATTCCACTCCGTTCCATTCCGTTCTACTCGGGCAGATTCCATTCCATTCCATTCCATTCCATTCCATTCCATTCCATTCCATTCAACTGGTGTCCATTCCATTCCATTCCATTCCATTCCATTCCATTCCATTCCATTCCATTGCATTCCATTCCATTCCATTCCATTCCGTTCCGTTCTACTCGGTTACATTCCATTCAATTCCATTCCATTCCGTTCTACTCGGATAGATTCCATTCCATTCAATTCCATTCCTTTCCATTCCATTGCATTCCATTGCATTGCATTGCACTCAATTCCATTCCATTCCATTCCATTCCATTCCATTCCATTCCATTCCGTTCCGTTCAACTCGGTTACATTCCATTCAATTACATTCCATTCCGTTCTACTCGGTTACATTCCATTCCATTCCATTCCATTCCATTCCAATCCATTCCATTCCATTCCATTCCGTTCTACTCGGGTACATTCCATTCCATTCCATTCCATTCCATTCCATTCCATTCCATTCTATTCCATTCCATTCCGTTCTACTTTGGTACATTCCATTCCATTCCATTCCATTCCATTCCATTCCATTACATTCCATTCCATTCCATTCCATTCTACTCAGGTTGATTCCATTCTATTCCATTCCATTCCATTCCATTCCATTCCATTCCATTCCATTCCATTCCATTCCATTCCTTTCCATTCCATTGCATTCCATTGCATTCAATTCCATTCCATTCCATTCCATTCCATTCCATTCCATTCCACTCCACTCCACTCCACTCCACTCCATTCCACTCCACTCCACTCCGGTACATTCCATTCCATTCCATTCCATTCCATTCCATTCCATTCCATTCCGTGCTTCTCGGGTACATTCCGTTCCGTTCCATTCCATTCCATTCCATTCCATTCCGTTCCAGTGCACTCTACTCCACTCCACTCCACTCCACTCCACTCCGGTACATTCCATTCCATTCCATTCCATTCCATTCCATTCCATTCCATTTCCATTCCCATTCCATTTCCATTCCCGTTCCATTTCCATTCCCGTTTCTTTTCCATTCCCGTTCCATTTCCATTCCAGTTCCATTACCATTCCCGTTCCATTTCCATTCCCGATCCATTTCCATTCCCGTTCCATTTCCATTCCCGTTCCATTTCCATTCCCGTTCCATTACCATTCCCGTTCCATTTCCGTTCCCGTTCCATTTCCATTCCCGTTCCATTTCCATTCCCTTTCCATTTCCATTTCATTCCATTCCGTTCTGCTCGGGTACATTCCATTCCATTCCATTGCATTCCATTCCGTTCTGCTCCTGTCCATTCCATTCCATTCCATTCCGTTCCATTCCGTTCTACTCGGGTAGATTCCATTCCATTCCATTCCATTCCATTCCATTCCATTCCATTCCATTCCATTCAACTGGTGTCCATTCCATTCCATTCCATTCCATTCCATTCCATTCCATTCCATTCCATTGCATTCCATTCCATTCCATTCCATTCCGTTCCGTTCTACTCGGTTACATTCCATTCAATTCCATTCCATTCCGTTCTACTCGGATAGATTCCATTCCATTCAATTCCATTCCTTTCCGTTCCATTGCATTCCATTGCATTGCATTGCACTCAATTCCATTCCATTCCATTCCATTCCATTCCATTCCATTCCATTCCATTCCATTCCGTTCCGTTCAACTCGGTTACATTCCATTCAATTACATTCCATTCCATTCCATTCCATTCCATTCCATTCCATTCCATTCCATTCCATTCCATTCCATTCCGTTCTACTTTGGTACATTCCATTCCATTCCATTCCATTCCATTCCATTCCATTCCATTCCATTCCATTCCGTTCTACTCAGGTTGATTCCATTCTATTCCATTCCATTCCGTTCCATTCCATTCCATTGAATTCCATTCCATTCCATTCCATTCCATTCCATTCCATTCCATTCCATTCCATTCCATTCCATTCCATTGAATTCCATTCCATTCCATTCCATTCCATTCCATTCCATTCCATCCCATTCCATTCCATTCCATTCCATTCCGTTCTACTCGGGTTGATTCCATTCTATTCCATTCCATTCCATTCGATCCCATTTGATTCCATTCGATTCCATTCAATTCCATTCGATTCCATTCCATTCCACTCCATTCCATTCCATTGAATTCCATTCCATTCCATTCCATTCCATTCCATTGAATTCCATTCCATTCCATTCCATTCCATTGAATTCCATTGAATTCCATTCCATTCCATTCCATTCCATTCCATTCCATTCCATTCCATTCCATTCCATTCCATTCTACTGGTGTCCATTCCATTCCATTCCATTCCATTCCATTCCATTCCTTTCCATTCCATTGCATTCCATTGCATTCCATTCCATTCCATTCCATTCCATTCCATTCCACTCCACTCCACTCCACTCCACTCCATTCCACTCCACTCCACTCCGGTACATTCCATTCCATTCCATTCCATTCCATTCCATTCCATTCCATTCCGTGCTTCTCGGGTACATTCCGTTCCGTT